>NC_091747.1:72115500-72358000 GCF_043380555.1 Nothobranchius furzeri | reverse complement strand
TTCTGTTATCAAAACTTTGTGTAAATTATTATTTAAAAGCCTGTAATGAACTCTATTATCCTCCCACACATAGAAAATATCTTTTTTATGCACTTTTTGTTCATTTGAAGCAATGTAAGATAATAATATAAGTCAATATGAGTACTACTTCTTTAGAAATTTCTGAGTTTATTATATTTTATGGGTTGTATTGTATTAAGATTCAGGGGCTATGGTTGAGTATTTACAGTTGAGTCATGTTTCTTACAGTATTTTATGTTCTTCTGTGCTTTTGTCCTCTGCTGCAAATCAGATTTCTCCCAGAGGGATAAAAAGTGTCTGTCCATAAATCCATAAATCAGCCTTAAAGAGCAAGTCACCCCCAAATCAACTATTTTTTTCTGATAAACTATATAAATACGTGCCTAATCGTGCTGCAGACACGTGTAGTCAATAGTTTTGCACTTTAGTGCATTTTAGTTCAAATTTAAATATTCTGCCTGAAACTGTCAGTGTTGTGCCGTTGTCAGGTAAAAATTCTTCACTGCATTTGAATTTAAATCTGCCACCGCTATTGGCTAAGAGGTATGCTATGATGTAAACTGGTACATTATGATGTCACAATGTCGTGAGTGTGTGTATTTGTTAGCGGCTCCACCCTCTCGGTCTGCTAGGCAACAGCATTTGTTGCATTTTTCAAACATGAAGTGGGAGTGGAGTACGCTTCTTGTAAGGGGTGACTTGCTCTTTAAAGTGACAGTGTGTAGTGTTCTGGCGATACGGGGTAGTACATGCCAAAATGATCACAAACAAGCAGTAAAGTGTGTTGCAGCGGTCTCCAACACGTTGCTTGCAAGCTACCAGAAACTCTTGACACACTTGAAAGTTGCTCTCCTGGAAGCATAGTAGCCAGTGAGCCATTCTGCCTGACTTAAAAAACGACGGCCTCATTAACGAGGGACGGCTTTCAAATTTGATGGCAAGCCGTCCCCGTTTTCTGTAACGTCTAATCTATAATTACCTTTGTTTAAGGAAGTAAAATGAAATGATTGCACATATCTTTTGGCTGATGTGTTCAAGTCTATACTACTGGAAATACACAGATTCATTACAGGCGCTACCCCATCATGGATCCCAGTTTCTGTCAACTTTGATCTCAGTGACGGCGCGAATGAAGACGTCACGTGCTTTTAAAGGAGACAGGGCTGGTTGTTAACCAGACCTGGTTTGGGTTTTATTAACTGATATTGAGCAGAAAAAGATCCTCAGTGAAATACAGGTCCTTCTCAAAAAATTGCATATTGTGATCAAGTTCATTATTTTCTGTAATGTACTGATAAACATTAGACTTTCATATATATTAGATTCATTACACACAACTGAAGTAGATCAAGCCTTTTATTGTTTCTAATATTGATGATTTTGGCAAACAGTTCATGAAAACCCAAAATTCCTATCTCAAAAAATTAGCATATCATGAAAAGGTTCTCTAAACGAGCTGTTAACCTAATCATCTGAATCAACTAATTAACTCTAAACACCTGCAAAAGATTCCTGAGGCTTTTAAAAACCATCTCAGGAACATTGCTAAGCTGAGTCCCATTCTGTCCCGCTCTGAACTTGAGACAGTTATCCACACCTTCATCTCCTCACACTTAGACTACTGTAACTCTCTTTTCACGTGTCTGAGCAGAACCTCCCTGAACCGTCTACAGGTGGTTCAGAACGCCTGTGCTCGGCTTCTGACCAAGTCCTCCAAGCACACCCACATCACCCCACTTCTCCTCCAGCTTCACTGGCTTCCAGTCAACTTCAGGGTTCATTTCAAGATCCTGGTTCTGGTCTATAGGGCCTTACATGGACAAGCACCATCTTACATTGGTGATCTTCTTAGTCCCTACACCCCCAGCAGGTCCCTGAGGTCCAGTGATCAAAGCCTACTGGTTGTGCAGCACCAGGCTAAAGACCAAAGGTGACAGATCATTTGCTGCTGTGGCCCCGAGACTCTGGACCTCTCTCCCCCTGAGCCTGAGATCAGTGGACTCAATGGTCTCCTTTAAAAAGCAGCTGAAGACTCGCAACATTCCCCCAGAAGAACCTGGAGAGGAGGAGAGTCGTCCTAGCCGTAGCCCAGCCCCTCCCGCTGTAGCAGAAATGATGACAGACGATGTCCGCAGCAGTACCAGACGCTCTTCTTTGGGTAAGTAGCTTAAAGTAGTTTGTGTGTAGCCTATTTTACGTGGAGCACACATGTTTTTAAATGAATGCATGTAGGGTGAGCTAGCAAACACGGTCGTACTTAAATGCTGCATTCTTCTTAGTAGAGATTCCTTTCACACTGGCCAAGAGGTCTAAAATGACCAAAGAAAAAGTTGAGGAAATACACAGGGCAGTGATGATGTTTGTAGTCAAAGATCTCCAACCATTTTCAACGGTTGAAGTACCATCATTTAGGTAAAAAAATGTTGTATACTCTGATATAAAAATTGTTTTGTTCATCGCTGCTTAGCTTTGCAAGTGTTCTGTTGATAATTGGTGCAAATAAAGGGTGGGTTACATGTTTTTATTTAGTCTTTTTTTTATCTGTTTGGAAAAATAATTACATTTCAATAAAATTCAAATGTGTTTGTTTCTATTCAGGGAGACGTGCACTGCCCTTAATCCGAGGCATCAGCCCCCATCCAGAGATGACCTGTTCAACACACATACCTGCATGGTATTCTGTTGTAAAAAGCAACCTCATCTAGAATTTGGCTCAGCTTAACAAGGTAGCGATCACCTGTGATGGGTGGACTAGTGTTGCTCAGGACCATTTCCTCACAGTCACGGTTCATTATATCTACAAAGGCGGGATGATGCAGATTGTGCTGAGCTCTGAAGCAGTTTATGAGTCACAAACAGTGTTGGGCAAGTTACTTCAAAACTGTAATGCATTATTTATTACTTGTTATCCTCATTTTAAAGTAATTCATTACATTACAATATTACTGATTTTAAAATGTAAGGCATTACACTACTTTTGCATTACTTTAAGTTACTTTCACCAAAACAACTTCAGTATGAATCTGGTCATGTGACGCTCGGTGAGCTCATGACATATATGTGGAAGGTGATGTGGTGTCTGAGCTTGGATTGCTGTTAAAACAGTCAGATATAATAACAGTGCTTTAAAATGATTGTTTATTAAATAAAAGCAACAACAATCTGTACTCTCAGCACGCTGCCATCTTATATTAACTGAGCAGGGAGTGAGGTGGTGGGGGCTCCAAGCCTATATTTGCCTTGGTCCCCAAATGCCTTGATACGGCCCTGGATGTGGGACTGACTTCTGGGGTGATCTGATTCTATCACATGTATAAATATTAAATACTTATATATTATTGCTTTTCACTGGTAAAAATGTGTGTTGGGGATAAATCTACCTACTTTTTTTCTTTTCAAGCACTTTGTTTTGTTTTCTTGATTCTATTAGAATAATTTCCTGCCCTTTCTCTCTCTAACCTTCCTGCATGCTGCATGTTTTCTCCGTCTTCCAGAAAAAAACTCTTTCCTAGACTTCCTACTTTCTAACGATCAGCCAAAGGGATCTTCACATGCGCGGCGCTCCAGCAGCAATGAGTTGAAATCACCGGGGCCCAGGTTAACTCAGATGAGGCAAAGCACATCAGAAAAGCACAAAATACCAGAGAATATGCGCTGATATGAACGATCGCAAGTGAATTATTTTGTTTTAGTGAAGCGATTTTGTGAATGTTACTGCGGCCGCGTGGAGGACGCCGCTGGAGTATTTGAGCCGTTACCGCGGCGTCCTCTTTGCCCGCAAAGCTGAGTCCTTAAATGACGTAATATATGCAGATACTGGATCTTACTTCGGGTTTCCCGCAATTTGAATTTTTAAGGAACACATCTTGATTCTGGGTTTAAAAATGCATTGTAATTACCGCGTTACTGACAATTGTACCGAGTAAATATTACCATTTTCTTTCCCTGTAATGCCTTACATTACCACATTACATCAAAAAGCAATGCATTACAGTAATTAATTACTTTTGTACCGCATTACTCCCAACACTGGTCACAAATGGGTGCGGTAGTGGCTAGAGAAATATCAAGGGTTGTGGAGCAGTCTAACTTGGGACAGAAAGTAACTGCTGCTACTGTAGACAACGCCAGCAACATAGATGTTGCTTTGAGAAACTTGAACTTGAAGCTAGATGTTTTAGCAAAACCTTTCTTATCTGAGAGAGATTGTGGAGTCTGGGTTGTAAAATCAATTTGGCTGTATGGTTTCATAAACTACTTTGTTTATAAAACCATCCGATGCCAGTGTGCAGAGTCTACAATACCCTTGTATGTGTCGCTTACGAAGGAAAGGCGGCCCGAGTGGTGAGGAGAAAACTCTACAACAGACTTGTGTTTATCTGGATCCAAGTAGAATAGAGACCCCACCAGTGTGGACTATGATGGTCTGTAATACATGCTGTCGGGGAAGGGACTTTCCCTGTCAGCTTGGTGACGTGATGTTTGACGGTGGCAGTCCTGACGGAGTTGATTGATGAGAAGCCCCAGTCAAAGAGCAACCCAACAGTACTGGCAAATGAGAGGAACTCGGTGAGGAAACGCTTCTCCCTGCCATGGGCACCCGAAATTAAAGAATTGGAAACTGTGAATTTCTGTACCTGGTGTAGCATGTAATGGGCCATTCCCATCTGTAACGGGTAAGCCCGGGCCGGGTAGCACCAGTCGGCCACAGCCTGGCCCGGTTGATTTCACACATCCTTGCCTTAAGCCCATGTGGGCTGATTCTACCCACCAATCAGAGGCTTGCTCTAATGGAAGGTGTGAATTTGCTGTCAGCAGTGGGTGTGTTGGCCCTGGTCGGCCTGAAGCAGACCCCCTCGAGAAGAGGGCTGAGATTGAGCCTTGGTTGGCCCGGAAAAATACCAGGCCACCCAGATATGTAAACAACCTACGCTACCCGGCCCGGGCCGACCCGGTACAGATGGGAATGGCCCATAAGAGATGTCGGCGTCAGAGTGCCACATCATCAGGTGAGTCCAGTTGGTATCTGTTTCAGAAAGCGCGTTAAAGGACCTTAGCAGTTTCTGAGCGCATGCTATTTCAGAGTCAAACTGTACAAATATATTTTGTGTGAATAGACAGTAGTTGGTCATTAACAGTCTTGCGCTCTCCCTGAGTGTGATACCCGAAGAGGACCCAGGTTAACACAAGTCCTCAGGTAGAGAAGGCTGAGGAGGAGGTTTAGCCGCTTGGACATTCCGAAGACGCATGCGACCAGCATAAGATACATTATTAGACCAGAAACCTAGAATGTCGGACGATGGAGACTGTAGGCTGGTGTGGGAGCAGCCTTTTGAGGGCTCGGCGCCGGGATGCGCTCTGGAGGGCCCTCGGTTGATACGCAGATGCAGCCAGAAAGAACAGTCAGCCTGTAGTTGTGCAAGGCGACCATCAACCCCCCCTTTGGTAGGTGAGGGACCCACTGCAGGGCGAGGGGTCTTTGGTGCCGGCTGTAATGGTGTGGGTCGTTGAGGCCCTCAACTCCCCCTTTGGTAGGTGGAGATCCCACCACTGGGTGCGGGGTCTCTGGTGGAGGGTCATTGTGACCTTCAACCCCCCATTAGGTAGGTGGTGGTCCCACTGCACAGTGAAGGATTTCAGGTGCATAGACGACGCAGACTATAGGGCAGTCACTGATCAGAGAAACACTAAACTGACTGACCTTCTGGGCAGCGCTGTTGTTTTTAACAATACCTAAGGTAGAAATAAGGTCCTGGGGGAGCTTCATGGGCAGCGTTTGAGTCAACCGGGTCCAGAGCTTCCACCCACCGACTTCAACAATAGGCTTAAAGCAGTTGAGCAGGTCTTCACCAAACAGGAAAGGAAAAGACTCAAGGTCACACATAAACACTGGGTGTTGCATGGACATGCCACCCACTGAACGCGCTGTTAACAACTCTATTGTGAACACTGTAGCTGTATGCTAGTGTCTGTTTAAAAGCTTAGATTTTCACATAATTTTAAAACCTATACTGAGAGCTGAGCACAGCACTAATGACTGTTGAAGCTCGGTCATTGTGCCACCTAGTGGTGACATACACAAGTGATGGGCAAGCGTATGGGACACGTTGAAGAGGGTTTGAGGTGCTGATGATGTGGCATTTTTTATTTTTGTCTCCTTTTATTTGATGTTCACCACTTTGGTCAGCGGTCATGCTGTTGATAAATGTGCTATATAGAAATCAGTTTGGATTGGATTGGATGCCAGTGGTCGCAACACTAGGCCGAAGCGGCACTGAGCTCCAAAGGCAAAATGCAGCTTATTGTTGTTTTAATAATAACAACAACAATAATAATAGTCTGGAGGGTGTTCCACCCCCATCTTCCCACTTACCTTTTTCCGGTTTTACAGAGGTGGAGGCCTCAGATCCGGTACCCTGGCAACAGATGAAGCCTGCGCTCTGATTGGCTTGGGTGACTCTGTTGCTATTAGAAGTGCTGACTGGTCCCTCTTTTTTAAAGGCACCAGCCCCACCCAGCCAGTTCATGGCCTCCTATTATTTAGCAAATTTGTTTTTGGATCCTGGCTGAACCTTCTAGGAAAATACCACAGTGAGGATCATATATGTACCTCTGCAGGGACTCTGGAAGCATAACCTAACAAATGTGTGGGGTCAACTGGTAAGGACTGCTTTCCGTTGTGTTCCTTGAACAGGGGCTGGGGGTACTGCTAAGTTGTAAACTAAGGTGATGAGTGGAGGTAATGGAGATAGCACTGATTGGAACCCCACACTCCTCCTTTAAATTGCTAACTTTTAAACTTGATGTATTTCAGAGCTTCAGTGAAAACTTGGACTCCTGATGAATTTGAGGCAAGTGATTTGATATGTGAACTGTCTTCTAGATTTTGCAAACTTAAAACAACTTAGTAGTACCTCTATTCTCAGATTTGTATCAGTGTTTAGGGAAATAAGCTGAGCTCCTAAACTACTGACTTTGGGATGATTGGCAGTTTTAATGATGGGAAAACAGACAGGAAAACTTGATGTATGTGAGGATTTTGGTCTACAGGGATATAGAATTGGTCACTTACAAGCTGGACTAAAGAGGAGAATGTCACTTGGTCCTTCTGACCTGATAGATGCTGGTCAGCTGCAAACATCAAGTGGAGGAAGGGCAGCAGGTGTGGGTAGAAGAAAAATATTACTATATGACAACAGTAGATTTCAGGGTAGGTAAACAAGCTGAAAAGGACGGTGCCCCCATAAATGTGGACCGTTGATATGAGGAGCTACAAGAAGATAAGCGTGGTTAGCTTGAAGAGTTTTAGAAGAAAGGCACTAGCGATGATTCCTGGTGAAAATCGAATAAAGAAGTGACAAGCACAACATAAGAAGAGGAATAGAAGCCAAATAAAACAAAAATAAAGTATCTCCAGTAGAGTCAAGGGCAACAAGAAGTCAAAGATGGGACTTTTACCGCTCATCAGAGAGGGTTAAACCTTTCAATGAAGAATTAAGACGATGCTCCCCCTTCAGAAAAAACTCTAGCTGCATTTCAAGAGAAGAATCAAATTAGACTAATGTGAAAGATGAGGGCCAGAGGGAGAAAGGGAGGTCATCGGGGGTAGCCGGGTCAGCCACACAAACAATGCTACACTAGCTGAGTTGAACATGGAGCCCAGCAGCTGACAACAATATTGTCAGCAAAGCTCTTCCTAGTCCAAACATTGCTAGATTTCTCTTTGGCTCTTTTCGGTGTGTTCAAACAGCACAAAGAGAGGGGTTTTCTGTGTACACAAAGGCGTGAAGCTATTGCACTGCTGCTCTTGCTGCCGCTAACATGCTGTTATGTGTCTGGTAAGAACGGAAGCTGTGTCTGAAAGGTGTGCTAAGATAGTGCTTTGGTGAAGATGTCTTAGTGAGTGTAAAAATGAAATGAGCAGTCTTTAAAGCAGGGGTGTCAAATATGCGGCCCGCGGGCCGAATCCGGCCCGCAAGCGGGTTAAATCCGGCCCGCGAGATGGTTGTGTAAACTTTATTTTCATACTTTACAATGTAGAGTGAAAAGAAACGTATCTTTGTGAGCAAGTTTCCTCTGTAATGAGTATAAATAAAACAAAGCTGCGCTCAAGGCTCACACAAGAACTTGAATCACATCCTGAAGTCGGCCGCCACTCAGGATGTGACTTCTGATATTGATGTGAAGGTGAAAGCTAAAAGATGTAAAGTAAAATGAGTCAAATATACTTTAAGTGCTGCATGAAACTGATCTAGCCATGTGATCTGGAAGCTCTTTGAATCACTAAGGAATGTTTTGTAATTTATTGATTTTTTTTTTTTTTTTCAAATTTTCAAGTACACTTCAGGTGTTGTACTTGTACCACACTGTCCTCAGGCTCCAGCTTTGTTTTATATTGATTGTATTAAAACAAAGGAAACAATCTGAAGTTGTTTTTAATTTACCGGTCCGGCCCACTTGGGACTAGATTTCCCTCAATGTGGCCCCTGAGCTAAAATGAGTTTGACACCCCTGCTCTAAAGCCATGATGTAAATGATTGTTGGATTCTGCAGCCAGAATGTATTTGATCTGGAATTAAAACACATGAAGTAACGAAGAGTGCAAAGTTAGCCGCAAGAGAGAGAGTTCAATAATCGTTGTCTTAATTAGGCTTCTGCTGCTTTGTTAGTCAGTTATTTATATTAAAAAAAATACTTTGGTAACAGTTTACAATAGGGATCCCTTTGTTAACATTACTTAGTGCATTATTAAGCAGCAATAAGCTAATAAAGTATTAACAACTCCTTAACCATGTTATGTAATGCAGGGGTCTCCAACACATTGCTCGTGAGCAACGCTTGCCTGGAAGCAGCCAGCGAGCGATCCTGACTTGTAATTAACGAGAGGCGGATTTAAAAAAAAATTTGGCAAGCCGTCCTCATTTTCTGTAATATCGAATTTAAAATATATTTTGTGGAAGTAAAATAAAAATCTTTTTTATAGGGAGCCTAAGTCACACCCATCTACTTCCAGACCACGGGTCCCCGGAAGAACAAAAAAATGAATGCAAGTCAACGGGGCTAAAAACGCTATTTTCTAATTCTGCTTGTTGGGTGCCATGAATTTCACATATGATGTCTGTGAATTTTAAAGACGCATTTTGGTACCAAGAAAAAGCTCTTTTTGGGACAGGGGGAAATCTTATTTTAGGTGTTGTTTCAAAATAAGTCCAGGACTACAAATGCGCATCACCAAACTGATGTCACTGAACCAGACAGAGAAAAAGAGAGGGAAATGGCTGTAAGTTCAGCAAACTACAAATCCTCCTTTCAGGAGAAAAGAAGCACCAAAAATCTGGCTATGTCGCAAGTAGCAGCTATGCTAGGGGCGAGGAGATTATGTGGTAACGTCATATATGCGACGTACCAATGCCCAATTTGTAGTCATACTAATTATGTTTATGTTTATTTATTTAGCAGACACTTTTATCCAAAGCGACGTATAATTTATAACCTATAGGGCATGTTGTGATCTGTGGGGGAAACCGGAGTACCCGGAGGAAACCCACGCATGCATGGGGAGAACACGCAACTCCACGCAGAAAGGCCACAGCCGAGTTTCGAACCTGCGACCTTCGTGCTGCGAGACAACAGTGCTAACCACTGCACCACCATGCAGTCAAGCTAATAATTTCAGACAAGCTGATAAATCTCAAAGTACGTGACTAGCGTGGTCAAAACACACACCAGTACTTTTCATTTAAATTGAAGTACAACATATTTGTGATCCAGTGCATGAGGCAAAGTGGAAATAACTCTATTACCCCATTGACTTGCAATAAAGTATCGTTCCGGAGTGTATCTCTTTCCCGATTGCACCATCTAGTGGCTGACAAGCATATCACACTCCTTCCATTTTTTTAAGATGGTGACTTCACTTTTCTGTTTATGAATGTGCTTCTGTAGCCAACAAACAGAGCAAAAACACATTGTTTGGAAGTATTATTCTCATGTCATGTTGTGTTCTCGTATATTTATGTTTTAGAGACTTACTTGTCCATGAAAAGTTCATCATCTCTGCATCAAGTGAGGGATTCCCTAAATGAAAATTAAAAGCGGTAGTCTAACACTATTGGGCTTGTGATCACACGTGATTACGCACAGCATTCTGGGATGTGCGCGGACACGTTGGAAGCTTGTCGAGTGTAAACAAACTGAAACAAACGGTACTGTCGCAGAGAAGAAGCAGATTTGGGTGAAAGAAAGTGTTAAAGAACATTATAAAATCCCAAAAAGGATGTGGAATCTAGAGGGATTTGTAAAATAAAGACGTTGGGGACCTGTATGTGGGCAAAATTAGCGTTATAAATGGTTTTGGTCCAAATGAAAGACCCGAGACCCGAGCACAGATGACGTATTGCTGCCGCTGCAGTTCTGCATAACAGACATTTTCGGCATTCTTTATTGTGGGGTGAGCGGATGTAAACGTCCGGATGAGAGGTAAACAACTTATTTGTTGGTTTTTCTAGTAAAACAATCACATTTGCCATCTCACAGAAGAAGTGTAGCAAGAGACGTTGTGTTGTGTGTCAGTGCACCCGTATTAGCTTACCGGTGTTCATGTGTGTAGCCTCTGTGTGTGTGTGTGTGTGTGTGTTTCGTGTGCACGTCGCGGTTGAAGGAAAGAAACGATGTATGAAAATCGTACACCATCTGTAACTTACCCGAATGAAAATACTCCGGAAGGTGATGTTTGGTTGCCTTTTAGCTGCGATACAAGCGAGCCAACAAGACTTTGTTATGCTAGATACTTGGTCTCCGTGGTTTTGCCTCCAAGCAGGAAACCAGTGAAAAGTTAGCTTGTTTTCCAACTTTATTCCCCTGGTGATCACGTGTGTCACTCCACAACACAGCAATGATTTACTGCAGTTGTGTAATATAACCGATCAATGGAATAGTAGATTAATTTAAGCTGCAAGAACGAGACTGCGTACTGTTTACAGTAGTAACAAGCAACAATTAAGGACTCGCACGCCTCCAATGGGGCGGCCGTGTCGATGATGACGTCACAATCACAAGCCCTATTGGTTAGTTCTGGTCGGCACTCAGTTTTCTATTGCACAGAGTTCTGCGGGGCAGGGGGGCATGCTTAGCAAAACTTAAATAAAAACACATATTGCTTACATTATATCAAAGTATATGATAAGATAATCACTTTTAAGGATTTCTGAAAAATCATACATAATTTCTAAAAGGGGAAAACTCCGGAAAGATACTTTAATTTTTTTCGTTCTCCCGGGGGACCCATGATCGGAAAAGGAGGAGATGTTCAGAGAAAAAAAATGGCTGTAAGTTCAGCAAACGTCAAATTCTTGTATCAGGAGAAAAGACATCAAAAATCTCGCCATGTGGTAAGCAGCTGCCACGCCAGGGCAGAGGAGATTCTGTGGTGATGTCTTATTTGCAACGTGCCAACGTCTGATTTGTAGTCATAGGAATTACGAATTTTTACAAGCTCATGAATCTCAAAGTATGTGACAGGCGGGGTCGAAGCACACATCATTACTTTTAATGGGAATGTGAAATGGGGGGTCTCTTAGGGATCTGTTCTGGTCTGGTCCCCCTGCTCTTTTCAATCTATCTGCTCCCGCTCGGCATAATCTTCTGCAGGTGTGGCATCGACCTCTATTTGTATGCAGACTGTGAGATTTATTTGCCAGTAAAGAAATGGTAAATGGCCTGTATTTGATGTACCACCTTCTAGGGTCCTGGAACCCCCCAACTCGCTTTACAACACAATCAGTCATTCACCCATTAGCACACACATTCACACGCTGGTGGGGATGAGCTACGATGTAGCCACAGCTGCCCTAGTGCGTATTGACCGAGGTGAGGCTGCTGAGCACTGGTGCCACCGGTCCCTCTGACCACCACCAGCAAGCAAGGGGGGTTATATGTCTTGCCCAATGACACAAAAACCGCGACAAACTGAGCGGGGCACGAACCTGCAACCTTCCAATTACAGGGTGAGCACTTAACTCCTGTGCCACCGTCACTCCACCCATCACCAAAAAGGGGTTGTCTGACTCAATTAGGTCTCTTGTGGAGTGTGTAGAAGATGTGCGTTCATGGTTGTCGGCCAACTTTTTAAGTTGCAATGAGAGCAAGACTGAAGTCATCATTTTTTCCCCCAATGGCCATCAGCCATGTAGCCTAGACCTCTTGTCATTGGCACCATTTGAACGCAAAATGGTAACAGATCTTGGTGTGAGATTGGACTCTGGACTGACCTTTGATGCACAGGTGAACACTGTAGTGAGATCCTGTTTTTTTTTTCAGCTCCAGCACCTTGCAAGGATTAAGCCTATGCTGTCCTGAAAGAACCTTGAGATTGTAACATCTGCATTTGTACTTTCCAAATTCAAATATTGCAACTCTCTGCATGGGTCTGACAACTTCCACACCGTCAAAGCTGCAGATGGTTCAGAACGCTGCAGTGAGGTTCAATACCGAAGTGAAAAAAATGGGAGAGCATCACTCCAGTATTCCAAGGAACTGCAGCGGCTTATGGTTCTTGTATTTACATTCAGGTCACTAGCAGGGAATGCGCCAGCTTCTCTATCGCCACTACTGCAGAAACAAACCCCTTCAAGATCACTGCGCTCCGCTGTCAACAACCTACTGGTTGTTCCACGACCACGAGTCACGGAGATCGAGCTTTTACTGCTTTAGCCCTAAAATTTTGGAATGGCTTTCAACTGGAAATTAGACTCACAATTTCACTTGGGGCTTTTAAAGCAAAATTGAAAATGCAGTAAAGACTCACAGCACCCTGTTGGGCCTCTGTTCTGATTGTTTTAACTGTTTGTGTTTATTAAGTGGTGTGTCTGGTTTTTAGTCCTGGTTTGCATACAGTGCTTAGCTAAATCTAGATTTTTTCTTGGATTGTATTGCTTTGGTAGTACATGAGCTTATGTGCAGTACTTTTTACATTTTATGATATAGCGCTTATTATTTTAATGTTTGTTGTTTTTACACTGCTGTGTTCAGCGCTTTGGGCTGTCTTGATTGCCAGCAGGAATGTGCTCTATAAACAAATAAATTAAAATTAAATATATAAAAAATAAGGTGGATTAGAAAAGGGCTATTTTAGCCCCATTAACTTGCATTCATTTTTTCAATGTTTTGGGGACCCATGAGCCGAACGGAGTGGGAGGAGACTTATGCCACTTACACATCTGGGTCAGTACAGTCAGGGGAAGATTGCATTGGTTTGGTCTCAGATGAGTGGTTTTTGTTCGTATACAGGTCCTTCTCAAAAAAATAGCATATTGTGATAAAGTTCATTATTTTCTGTAATGTACTGATAAACATTAGACTTTCTTATACATTAGATTCATTACACACAACTGAAGTAGTTCAAGCCTTTTATTAATTCTAATAATGATGATTTTGGCATACAGCTCATGAAAACCCAAAATTCCTATCTCAAAAAATTAGCATATCATGAAAAGGTTCTCTAAACGAGCTATTAACCTAATCATCTGAATCAACTAATTAACTCTAAACACCTGCAAAAGATTCCTGAGGCTTTTAAAAACTCCCAGCCTGGTTCATTACTCAAAACCGCAATCATGGTTAAGACTGCCGACCTGACTGCTGTCCAGAAGGCCATCATTGACACCCTCAAGCAAGAGGGTGAGACACAGAAAGAAATTTCTGAACAAATAGGCTGTTCCCAGAGTGCTGTATCAAGGCACCTCAGTGGGAAGTCTGTGGGAAGGAAAAAGTGTGGCAGAAAACGCTGCACAACGAGAAGAGGTGACCGGACGCTGAGGAAGATTGTGGAGAAGGACCGATTCCAGACATCGAGGAACCTGCGGAAGCAGTGGACTGAGTCTGGCGTAGAAACATCCAGAGCCACCGTGTACAGACGTGTGCAGTAAATGGGCTACAGGTGCTGCATTCCCCAGGTCAAGCTACTTTTGAACCAGAAACAGCAGCAGAAGCGCCTGACCTGGGCTACAGAGAAGCAGCACTGGACTGTTGCTCAGTGGTCCAAAGTACTTTTTTCGGACGAAAGCAAATTTTGCATGTCACTCGGAAATCAAGGTGCCAGAGTCTGGAGGAAGACTGGGCAGAGGGAAATGCCAAAATGCCTGAAGTCCAGTGTCAAGTACCCACAGTCAGTGATGGTCTGGGGTGCCATGTCAGCTGCTGGTGTTGGTCCACTGTGTTTTATCAAGGGCAGGGTCAATGCAGCTAGCTATCAGGAGAGTTTGGAGCACTTCATGCTTCCATCTGCTGAAAAGCTTTATGGAGATGAAAATTTCCTTTTTCAGCACGACCTGGCACCTGCTCACAGCGCCAACACCACTGGTAAATGGTTTACTGACCATGGTATTACTGTGCTCAATTGGCCTGCGGGATATTGTGTGTGTGGGATATTGTGTGTGTGGGATATTGTGAAGAGAAAGTTGAGAGATGCAAGACCCAACACTCTTGATGAGCTTAAGGCCGCTATCGAAGCATCCCGGGCCTCCATAACACCTCAGCAGTGCCACAGGCTGATGCCTCCATGCCACGCCGCATTGAAGCAGTCATTCCTGCAAAAGGATTCCCAACCAAGTATTGAGGTCATAACTGAACATAATTATTTGAAGGTTGAATTTTTTTGTATTAAAAACACTTTTCTTTTATTGGTCGGATGAAATATGCTAATTTTTTGAGATAGGAATTTTGGGTTTGCATGAACTGTACGCCAAAATCATCATTATTAGAATTAATAAAAGGCTTGATCTACTTCAGTTGTGTGTAATGAATCTAATATATATCTGAAAGTCTAATGTTTATCAGTACATTACAGAAAATAATGAACTTTATCACAATATGCTAATTTTTTGAGAAGGACCTGTATGATTCCCAAGAATTTCTCAGGAATGCGGAAACCCCACAGCACATGGGTGGTGTTAAAGATGCAGGGGAAAGTACGTGGTGTCCCAAAAACGAGTGTGCGCTGTTGGTGCTTTTGGAGACTCTGAACCACATTATTTTGTTAATTTCCTCCCTGTTCTTTCACCGCATGGCACCTTAGGGGAGGAAGGCAGCAACTTGCTCACACTGTTTACAGTGGAGATGGGGAGCTGTTGACTTCAACCGGGACTATTGTTCGGGCAGTGGAAGGAATACTTTGAGGAGCTCCTCAATCCCACTGACATGCATTCCGAGGAGGAACTAGAGAAGGGAGACCTGGGGATGGACTGTCCAATCTCTGGGGCAAAAGTCGCTGAGGTAGACAAACAACTATACATTGTCGGAGTTCCTGGGGTGGATGAGATCCAACCTGGGTATCTCAAGGCTTTGGATGTTGTAGGACTGTCTTGGTTGACATGTCTGCAACATTGCGTGGTCATCGGGGGCAGTTCCTGTGGAGTGGCAGACCAGAGGGTGTGTTCCAACCATAGGGGGATCACACTCCTCAGCCTCCTGGGAAAGGTCTACTCCAAGGTACTGGAGAGGAGGGTCTGGTCGATAGTTGAACCTCAGATAGAGGCGATGCAGTGTAGTTTTTGTCCTGGCCGTGGAACTGTTGACCAACTCTTTACCCTTGCTAGGGTGATGGAGGGGTCATGGGAGTTTGCCCCACCAATCCACATGTGTTTTGCGGATTTGGAGAAGGGTCATGACCATGTCCCCAGAGGCACCCTGTGGGGGGCACTCCAGGAGTATGGGGTGGATGGTCTTTTGCTAAGGGCCATTCAGGCCCTGTATGTCTGTGTTCAAACTCCTTGTCTCACCTTCTTCCGCCTATCTGTCTAAATAGTCCAAAAACACAACTTCTTTCTTTTTCTTTTTAAAGTTCAAGTTCAAGTGAGAACACACACACACACACACACACACACACACACACACACACACACACACACTTTTTCTTATATAAATGAAAGGAAAAAGCAATCAGTGCAAAATAAAACACACAAAACACAAATAATAGCTAAAAAGAAACAAAGTAGAACATACAATGTGTGTTTTCCCTTTCATTCTCTCCACTTCATAAATGGGTCTGTCACATAGCATCATATAAACTAAGCATTACATTTTTTATATGTTTATTAAAGGTATATATTGTTTTGGTATTCTTGATTTCGGTACTTAATTTATTCCACATTTTGACTCCATATATTGATACACAACATTCCTTTATATTTATCCTATGTTTTGGTATCGTGTATATTTTATTGCCTTTCATATCACAACTATTCTTTCTTTCTATAAATCTTATAATCAAATTTGTTGGGAAATGCTTTTTGTCGACTATATACATAAATTTCAAAATACTAGGTCGTAAATTTCTAATGTTTTTAATTTGATAAATAATTGGTTGGACTGCTCTCTGAAATTGCTTCTTGTTGTAATTCTTATTGCTTTTTTTGTAGGATGCAAACTGAATTTGTTTAGGTTTTATATGTTATTCCCCAAATTTCAACATAGTAGTTCAAGTACGGTACGATCAATGAATTGTATAATAAATATAGGGATTTGTCATCTAGTGACCATTTCACTCTGTGTAATATTGCAATTGATTTCGTTATTTAATTTTGATATTGCTTATATGTAGTTTCCAAGAAAAATCCTCATCGATGATGACTCCCAGAATTGTTACTTCCTTTACTCTTTTAATACAGATTTAGCCTAACTTTATTATTGATTTTATATTCAACTTTCTATTACTGAATATCATAAAATATGATTTATCTGTGTTCAATGAAAGCTTATTCCCATCTAACAATAATTAGATTTTTTCCAACTCTGTATCACTTCTAGCACTAATAAATGATAATAAATAATAAATAGTTTAGGGCCTAGTGCCGACCCTTGTGGTACTCCACCAGTAATATTAAACAGATTGGATTTGATGTTGTTTATTTGAACATACTTTTTCCTGTCATGTAAATAACTCGTTACCCATTTTAGGGCTGTTCCTGTTATGCCATATTTACTTAGTTGTTTTAGAAGAAAGTTATGATCTACTCTATCAAATGCTTTTTTTTTTTTTGGTCAATGAAGATACTTATCAAATAGTTCTTTTTGTCAATGGCTTCCTATATTTCTTCTGTTAATTCCATTAGTGTAATTTAAGTTGAGCGATTTGGTCTAAACCCAGACTGACTGTCATTTAAAATATTCTCTTTGTTCAGGAATGCGTCCAATTTGGTTATATATAGTTTTTCTAATATTTTTGAAAATATTTCAAATGCTTATTGTGTTTTTTTAACAAAACATAACATTGCTAAGCTATGTTATACGTGATATTAACAAATTTGAAACAGCTGACAAGTGCTCAATATAGTTTATAATTGTCAAGAATCAATATTATATTTAATGACCAATACTAATTTCATTATCTGGTAGATGACAGTAATCTGTACAATATGTTAGCACACAAGTTTAAGCTAGCAAGCTAGCATTGTTCACTCACTGAGACACCTGCTCTCTTAATAGAACCTCCTGACACCACAGCTAAATCTCGCTCCTTTGGCAATTGTTTCTCCCTCTGGCTTGTCTGCTCTCTGGGGAATGAAGAGAAAAACAATTAGGTTTGTTCATTAGGTGGCACTGTAATATTCAGAATTGGCAATTTTCTCTGCAAATTTTCAGTATACAAACAGAAATTATCATCTGGTAGGTTCCTTGAGTCGTACACATTTAGATTTATTTTTTTCTTTAAAGTTCACTATCATGCAAATTAGTAGAAATTGGCACAATATGCTAAACCTACTTTTATTCACTATAATCAAAACTTTGCTTGACAAGAAAGGAACAGTGGAGGACCAAACAATGTGAACAGTTTTTGGATTTTGCTTTTATTATAGTATAAATAAGCATTTAAAATAAATTTTTAATTAATAAAAGTTTTGTTTGTATAACTAAAAAATTTTGAGATTTTTCAAAGCTTTTCAAACCAATGGTGCAAAACCACTAGCATATATTTGTAATTTATCATTGCAGACTGGTACATTTTTCATATAAAATGAAAATAGCTAAGGTCATTCCTCTGTACAAAACTGGGAAAAAACACCAATTCACAAATTATAGGCCTGTATCATTATTATCTTTATTTTCCAAAATCCTTGAAAAACTCTTTAATAACCAATTGGACTAATTCATTGAAAAATATAAACTACTCGCGGAGAGTCAATATGGGTTCAGACCTAAAAGAGAAAAAAAATGGCATTAATTGCAGTTGAGGGAATCAGTAACTCAATTGATCAAAAACATTACTCACTGGGAATTTTTATAGACTTAAAAAAGGCATTAGATTCAATTCAATTCAAAAATACTTTATTAATCCCAGAGGGAAATTGATTGCTGTAGTAGCTCAAAATAATAATAATAAAAATCAAGTTGTCAAAGAGTTATTGTATATTACAATGGCTGTTGGCAGGAAGGATCTCAAGTAGCGGTCAGTGTTGCAGCGAAACTGAAGAAGCCTCTGACCGAAGACACTCTTCCGTTGTCGGACAGTCTTGTGAAGAGAATGCTCGGGGTTGTCCATAACTTTCTTGATTCTCTGGAGAATCCTTCTTTGCATAATCTCCTCCAGTGTTTCCACAGTCGTCCCCAGAACAGAATCAGCCTTTTTTATTAGGCTGTTGAGCCTTTTCAGGTCCCTGCTTCTGATGTTGCTACCCCAACAGACGATGGCTGAAGAGATTACACTCTCAATAAAAACATGTAGAAGACGTGCAGCATCTTGCTACAGACATTGAAGGACCTAAGTGTCCTCAAGAAGTGCAGCCTGCTGTGTCCCTTCTTGTAAACAGCTTCGCTGTTCTTTCTCCAGTCCAGTCTGTTGTCCAGGTGAACTCCAAGGTATTTGTATTCCTCAACCACCTCCACTTCTTCTCCCATGAAGGAAACAGTGTTTGACTCCACCCTGTTTCTTCTGAAGTCTAAAATCATCTCCTTTGTTTTGTTCACATTCAAGGTCAGATGATTGTTTCCACACCATGCCACAAAGCGCTCCACCAGCTCTCTGTACTCAGCTTCCTGTCCATCTCTGATACACCCGACAACTGCAGAGTCATCTGAGTATTTCTGTAGATGACACGTCTCTGCTTTGTACTGGAAGTCTGAGGTGTACAGGGTGAAAAGGAATGGTGAGAGTACAGTCCCTTGTGGTGCTCCAATGTTACTGATCGCCTGGATTGATGTGCAGTTCTTCAGCCTCACAAACTGTGGTCTGTTTGTCAGGTAGTCTTTAATCCAAGTGATAATTAAGGCCCCCACCTGTGTCTTCTAGAGTTTCTGGCAAAGTACATCAGGCTGGATTGTGTTAAATGCACTGGAGAAATCAAAGAACATGACCCTGACAGTGCTGCCTGCTTTGTCCAGATGGCAGTGGGTTGGTTGAAGCAGCTGGATGATGGCATCTTCAACTCCAACTCCATGGCGATAAGCAAACTGCAGCGGGCCCTGATATGTTCTAGTTTGCTTATTCAGGTGGACCAACAGGAGTCTCTCCAGGAGAGATGTGGGATGCCAGGGCAACCGGTCTGTAGTTGTCATTGACTGATAAGCGAGTTTTCTTTGGGACTGGAACAAGGCAGGATGTCTTCCACAGAACTGGAACCTTCTCCTGGGCCAGGCTGAGGTTGAAGAGGTGCTGCAGAATCCCACAGAGCTGCTTTGCACAGGCCTTCAGTACCCTGGGGCTGACACTATCTGGACCTGCAGTCTTGTTCCTGTTCAGTCTCTCCAGCTGCCTCTTCACCTGACTTCTAGAGACAGATAGGTGGGAGGGGGAGGTAAATGGGGCAGCAGCATCTCCTGACTTGGTTGAAGACAGATTTATAGAACCAGAAGAGGTCATAGTTGCGTTAGATGACAAAAGAGTTGGCGTGTGACAGGAAAATGTTTGATCAGAGGAGGATGGGATGTCTGATTGGCTGGGGACAGGCGAGGAGGATGCTGGGTTTGTTCCTGAATTGAACCTATTGAAGAACTTGTTCAGTTCATTGGCTGTGTCCAGGCTGCCATCTGTGCAATCCTTCCTCTGCTTGAAGCCTGTGATCTTCATTCTCTGACCAGACATCTCTGATATTGTTCCTCTGTAGTTTGTTCTCCAGCTTCTTCCTGTATGCCTTCTTGCTGTCTCTGATCTTGATCTTCAGTTGCTTCTGTCTACTCCTCAATAATTCCCTGTCTCCCTCCTTGAAGGCTCTTTTTTCCCATTTAGCAGATTCTTCAGTTCACTGGTGATCCAGGGTTTGTTATTAGCAAAGCATCTCACTGTTCTGGTGGGTATGATGTTGTCCACACAGAAGTTTATGTAGTAGTGACACATCCAGTCATGGCGTTGATGTCCTCTTCATATCCTTGGCAGAGAGTCATCCAATCTGTGGTCTCAAAACAACCCTGCAGGGCTTCTCCAGCGTCCTGTGACCATTTCCTCACAGTTCTTCTTGTCACAGGTTGCCTCTGAACAAGTGGTTTGTATTCTGAGCAGAGAAAAACAAGATTGTGATCTGAATGTCCCAGAGGAGGTCTTGTTTTGGACATGTATGCATTCTTTACATTTCCATAACACAAATCCAATGTCTTGTTTTCTCTAGTGGAGCAGCTGACAAACTGTTGAAATGTTGGAAGTGTAGCAGAGAGTGAGGCATGATTAAAATCACCAGATATAGCCACAAATGCATTGGGGTGCTGGTTTTGTAGCTTAGTGACAATGGAACAGATGGCATCACATGCATTTTCAGCAATGGCTGAAGGTGGGATATAAACGGTTGCCAAGACAACACTGGTGAACTCTTGGCAAATAATATGGGTGACAACTTACTGCCAAGAGTTCAACATCTGGGCTGCAGAGACGACATTTCACTGAAACATGACATGGATGGCACCATCTGTTGTTGACAAGCACTGCCACTCCACCTCCTTTTCTTTTCCCGCTCCTCTTCAGATCTCTGTCTGCTCTTACAGTCAGGAATCATGGCAGAGAGATGCTGGAATTGGGGATATGGTCCTGCAGCCATGTCTCAGTGAAACACATAACACTGCACTGCCAATACTCTGGCTGAGTCCTTGATAGGGCTTGGAGTTCATCCATCTTGTTGGCCAGTGATCTCACATTGCCCATTGTGATCGATGGAAGAGATTGTTTGAATTTCCTCTTTCTCTGTCTCAGTTTTGCTTCCATTCTGCATCCACGCTTCTTGCGTTTTAGCTCATTTGGGATTTGTGGCTTCGGTTGAGGTATTATGTCAACCTTTCCAATGTTAATCAGCTGCTCCCAATTGTAAACCAGCTTGCTGCCATGGTTACACTTCATAACAAATGCTCAAAAATGGGGAAAAAAAGTGAAAAAATAGCAGTAAAAATCATCTAAGCTTCACAGCACCAGAAACAAAAAAGTAAAAGGTCCAAAAAAAATACAGTTTTTCAGATGCTAGAAGAAAAAATGTCCAAAAAAGGCAAAACTTAAATGTAGTTAACAGAGCTACTCCAACATGCAGCCACCCAGAGCAGCTCGAGAATTGGAATCGATACAATTACCCACAGTATATTATTTAAAAAACGGAACCGGCCTGGCATCAGAGGGAAATCATTAGATTGGCTTCAAAGTTATCCATCTGAAAGGAAGCAGTTTGTGAAACTAGGTGGTGTTTGTTCATCTCGTCAGGATATTACATGTGATGTTTTGGGCCCTAAACTATTTTTTATGTACATTAATGACATATGTAAGGTTTCCCAAGTACTTATGATGGTTCTATTTACTGATGATACCAACAAATTTTCTTCTGGTACTGACTTACAACATCTAATACAAGAGACAAGTGCTGAATTGATCAAATTAAAATCATGGTTGGATATAAATAAACTATCGCTAAATATGAGCAAAACAACACTAATCCTTTTTGGTAGACATAACACTAATATGAGTTTGAATATATAGATAGATGGAGTAAATATTAAAAGAGTGAAGGAAACAAAATTCTTAGGGGTAATTATAGATGATAAAATGAATTGGAAACCACAAATTAAATATGTGCAAACTAATATTTCAAGATCCATTGCAGTACTGAACAAATTGAAATATGTCTTGGATTATAAATCGCTCAGGTTTATTGCTCATTAGTTCTTCCATATCTTAGCTATTGTGCAGCAGTTTTGGGTAATAATTACATTAGTGCAGTCCAACCACTAATTTGCGTTCGGCAAGTAAAAGTGTTCTGGAAGAAAAAGCGACCGTTCTTTCTGTGTTTTCTGGTTGAGTCTGAGTAAGTACTGCTCCCAGGCCATAATCTCAAGCATCCATTGTTACCTGAGTGGGCAATGACGGGTTGTACAAAGCAAGAGCAGAGCTCTCCAGTATCAGTCTCTTAATCTCGGCAAAGCTGAAGTCAGCTTCGGCTGTCCAGCTGAATTTCTGAACTATAGAGTCCTTTAGAATGATGTGCAGCAGTACGGCAACCGTCCCAAAGGCAGTAATGAACTTGCTATATCATGAAGACCTAAAATGAAGAAACATCATGTGGGGCAGGTGCTTGAGTCACAGCATTTATTCTATTTTGGTCAGGGCAAAGTCCCTCTTTTGACACAGTGTGTCCCAGAAATGACAAAGAAGGCTGGTTAAACTTTTGCTCATATTTAGCTTAGGTCCAGCATCATTCAAAGTGTACAGTACTCTCCCTAGGCTTGCATTATGTTCTTGTTGAGTTGCACAATAACATATAATGTCAACAAGATATGCTTGTACTCCTGAAATACCTGCAAATATAGTGGACATTTCTGTAATGCAGATGGGGCAGAAGCCACACCAAATGGAACTCGACAAAAACAGAAAAATCCTTTGTGAAATAAATGCGTTTATGTCGTGACTTTCCGGGTGATAGAGTAGTTGATGGTACGCAGAAGCAAGGTCAGTAGTGGAAAAAGCAGTTGCCCCTTGCAGATTAGTGAGCAGTTCATCCATGAATGGTAGTGGATAGCAGTCAGTAAGAATTGCTTTATTTGGCACTTTAAGATCAACGCATATTTGAGGTTTTCCTCCTCCTTGCCACTGACTGACCACTAAGAGAATGATAAATGATAAATGACCCGCACTTGTATAGCGCCTCTCAGAGTAAGGACTCCAACGCGCTTTACCCTACAGTGTATCATTCATCTATTCACACACACATTCACACACTGATGGTGATGAGCTACGATGTAGCCACAGCTGCCCTGGGGCGCACTGACTGAGGCGAGGCTGCCAAGCACAGGCGCCACCGGTCCCTCCGACCACCACCAGCAGGCAAGGTGGGTCAAGGGTTTTTCCCAAGGACACAACAGCAGAATTCTCTGTCCAGAGCCGGGATCGAACCTGCAACCATTTTTTCTAGCAAAGTAAAAAGCCTGCCAAAATTCTCCCTTCTCTCCTGTGCCCTCTGCTGCTCTGCCTCCCTCTGCAGCCTCATGTCCTCCCTGATCAGCTCCAGAAGCTGGTCATCGCTGTCACCTTCCCCTGGATGCCCATTTTCTCCAGAATAGTCTTAACAAACATGTAAGAAAAAAAACAGGAAGAGAAAAGATGGAGAAAAGAGGACAACGGGTTATTCCTTTCATGTTTTCGCAGAGAAAACTAAACTCAAACGACAGTTTTTAAAATATGAGATGTTATTGTACCTCCATGCCACAGCCGCCGAATGCTTTGCTCCGGTGATCATGTGGTCCATCTCCGCCCTAAGCTTAATAAAGTCCGTGGTTTTCTCTTTTGTCCCTAAAATACAAACTTCTATTAAATTCAGGGGGGAAACGTAGCGGGAGAAGTACGACACCGAGCGGCCGAACATACGAGCCAAGACCGCAATACAAGCAATTTTACTGTAACATTTCAAACTAAAATAACGTTCATGTATCACAAAAAGCCCTTAACCTAACAGTTTTCAAGTTTATTCTGACATTTATATGTGCAATCCTCTCCGACAGCTCCCGCTTCACTGTCCGCCATTGTTTTTAAAAGTTCTGCCGTCCTACCCGCAAGGCATCTTGGCAAATATAAACCATTGAAGGATACACCGGACCCACCCTTCATGCAGGCGAAAAGAAGGCCGGATTTGTCGAACGCTTTGAAGGAGTCTTCGAATAGGGACAGGCCTAGTCGCGGCGCTGTGACATAACCGGCCGATGGAGGATGCAGACCCTGAATTGAGACACAGCCATTGACTGACTCACCAGGCCTCTGTGTCCTCTAACGGAATTCATGGCGTTCAACGACCAAAATAACTTTAGGCACAAAGTGCTTCTTCAGGCTCTCCACAGCTGAAGCGTAAGATGTACCCGTATCTGGCAATATATAAAATGGTCTTTTTTCTTCCATACCTAGCGCATGCAGAAGAACAGCGTGCTTCCTGGTGTTCAGCCAGCTATCTCCATTAGCTTTGATAACTAGCATGTAGTTTTCAAATATCTTCAGCCCCGTAGGAAATGCAATAGCAGGTTCGCCTGGGCACGGCATGAAAGGAGCAGGTAGTGGCATCGACACGGCCATCCTCGCCACCAAAATGTGGTATTGGATTCACGATGTTTAAATAGTCCGCAGACCTGCCAACCTGTTTGCACTTTAAGTAGCTAGTACGCAATTTGGCATCTAATTACGCTAGTAACACTCACCCCTCTAAACTACACAAAAAGCTGGGGACACCTGAGTTCTGTAGCAAACTCACTGTGGTTTGGGGGATGTGGATGTTTTAACACCCACACTTTTTCTAATGAGGTTAAAACACCCACGCTTTACCAGTCTGATGCATCCATGTTTCTCGCTGTGTTTGCCCTCTCTTCCTCCCTCTCCTGCTGCCAACAAACACCTGCACATTTTTGCACCGATGTTACATCAGTATTCTGGTCGGTTCTGTTGTTGAACTCATTTCTCCTACTGCTCCGCAGTGCCCAAGCGGCAAAAACGCGCTCACTACACGCTCGCTCCCGCAGTGGGCTCCGCTCACATACAACAGAGCTGCGGCCTCTGTGCATGTTTGTGCAAATCAACACTTAGCAACGCTCTAGCTAATTTAGTTGAAGTTATGTGTAACTACCTAGCCCCCATAAATCTGTAGCAAATTTTAAGCCAACAAGGAAGTGCCTAAAATTGCAGTTCCACCCTTATCCGCTAGGGTCTGGCAGCAGTAGTGAGCAAATCCTCATTGACTCCTGTTAAAAATGAAAATTTCACAGCAGAAATAAACAGGTTTACAGCATGGTTTAAAAAACATTTCAGGTTTAATAGATCTAGTTTTTACATTAATGACAACTGTGGAGAGGGGGGGGGGGGGGGGCTTATTTTGCAACTCTTCTGTTCAAGTGCAATTTAATGCTTAATGGGAGGTACCTTTACTTTGGAGTTGCTCTAACACATTTTTCTTGCTGAAAACAGTCGGAAAAACTTCAGTAGCTTTGGGTTAGCATGTAGTTAGTGTCCCGCTTATCTCCGACCGTGGAGATGTAAAAGACCATGGCGCCCGGTTACACTTGCAACGGTCTGAGGCTCTGTTTGAAATTTAACAGTACCAGTCCATATCAGATCACAGTTAATCAGCATGACTACAGCCTCACACGGGACCCAGTCTGCTGTGCCGGTGGGATACCCCAGTCCAAGGAGCCCTTCTTAGCTTCTTGGGTTAGCTAAGTTAGTAGCTACACTGGTTCATTTTTTCCAAACATAACAGGAACACCCTTAGCTCCACCTCTTTTCCCATTTCTGGATTGTCTGGGCATGATGAGACCTGTAATACAGTCAAAATGGCGGTGGTGGGAACCTCCCATTTGGGCACAAAAACGTATAATTCGAGCCTATGGACACGAATTGTCGAGTATGTCAACGGTACCAACCCTGCTTATGGATCACCTCAGAGATGGCTTGTCGATGTGACTATTTATTTATTTGTTTATTTAGCTATGACAAGAGATTAAATTTTACAAAAAATAAAAAGACACACCAGACAAAGCTGAAGTTGGTATCCTATTTTTCCCACTCCTTGAGCATCTTTACTCAGCTTTCATTACATATTTACAAAACTTAGACTCTTTAAACGTGGAATGGGTTATTCTAAATTAATAACAGAATTCGTAAGGGATTTTAAGATTTTGAAAACCTTTATTTCATTTGTGAAAGTTCAAAGCAAGCAGATTTCATCACATTTCTAGGCCGCATTAGAACTGGCTCAGCTCAAAATCTATAACACCTAGACTCTTGAGACCTTTAGATTATTTAAAACTAACAGCAAAGTCCTTTAAACATAGTTTGTGATTTGTGAAACCTTGATTTTATTTGTCACAGTTGAAAAAATACACAAGTTCCACCTGGAGAAGACAAGACAAAAGAAGACAAAGTTACAGCACAGATTACAGTGGAGATGACACATGATAAGAAACAATTCATGTAAAGGCTGATGAGTACATTGGGGATTTAGTTTTGTTTTAAACAACACGGGTTGGCACATGTGGTGTAATCTATATTGATATACCCAATATTGAAGAGCCCAACACAACAGCACAGATCTGAGGTCATGGGGAAGCTGATTCCATATGTGAGCAGCATAGTAACTAAATGCATCTTCACCATGTTTTGTTCTGACCTGTGGTTCTACCAGCTGATTGTTTCCAAGGGATTAACCTCTGTTTTTATTAGGCTTGCATTTTTATTTTGTACTTTTTAGCTTTAAATGAATTTTTACACATTTTAACTTTGATTTTAACCGCAACTTGTTCTTGATTGTGTTTATTTTTATTTATTTATTTGTTCTTACCCTTGTTCAGCACTTTAGGGTTGCTTGCGTGACTGTAAATGTGCTATATAAATAACGTTGACCGTGACCTTGACAGATTATGCAAAAATCGTAATAGGAGAGGTCATAGGCGGAGATTCACTGAAAGGAATCTTTTTATTTTGGGGTATAAATTCAGGCCTTGTTGTGTAGCAAATCATATTTATCTTGCTTAATTTGAACATAGAACATAGAATTAATAAGTTCAAACTAGAAACAGCCGTAGTTCATATGGGTCTGACAACTGACCCGAAAGCACTCCCTTCAGGTCCGGAACGCAAGTGTTGCATTTTCCAAATATGGCATGGGTCTGACAACTGGCCAGATGCCGCACCTTTCTGCGTGCTGCAGCCAGGTGTACTTGGACAGAAGGGTTCAGGAGTCTGTTTTAAGTTTTGGAATTAAAAAACAGGAGCTGCTGGCGCGAAGCGTTTCACTGGTTTCTGTCTCCGTGAAGGGAGGGAGGGGGGTCTCCATGAGAGCGGGGCACTCTCCGTGAATAATTAGCTTAATACTGGAACATTTGAATAATAACTCAGAAAAACTGTGGAAATAAGGAGGAAAATAGTTTACAGTTTTCAAAACGGTAACCCTGATTCTGTGGATAAACCGTCAGTGAAAACTTTCACATCACAACTCCGCCGCTTCATCTCTTCTGCAAATGCGCTTTGGTGCCGTGGACCGTTCACACTGGAGAGAGTTTGATGTCACATTTCAGTCATAGTGTGAACAGCCACACAAAAAAATTGGATTTACTCAAAAAATATATCAAAATTGAGCATCAAGGCCTGCAGTGTGAGCGTAGGCTTGGGTAAGCAACTGCCACTTTTGCATTTTACTGTTTAATAGTAAAATACATTAAACTGGACTATTCAAGAAGATGTTGCCAGTGAATGGGGAAATTACAGTGTGGAAAGCAGCTGAGTTGCAAAAGTCTGTGAAAAAACGTCACACATGTGGTACTCAAAACATTTTGACAAGGTTGGCAGGTCTGAGTTAGTGATGGGAATTCCGGCTCTTTTTAGAGAGCCGGTTCTTTTGGCTCAGCTCACCAAAAAGAGCCGGCTCTTTCGGCTCCCAAGTGGCTCCTCAGATTTTCTGTTGCGTAGAGTACATTTATAACCAAAATAATGCTAAACTATATGTAAAATAATTTACTAATATAAAAAAGCAATATATCAAATATTTATCATTTCTATGGATTTAATAACTGAACACTTTAAGAAATCTCCACTTTCCGACTGCTGGCGTTCATTTTCTCACCGTCTTCGTCACACTCTCCTCTCTCTCGCTCGCCTTTTTCCTCCTCCTCATTCCCTCTTGTCTCCCTCCACCTGCATGTGCTCTGCTGTGTGTCTGAGTCTGATCCTCCCTCTTCCCCGCCCCTACTGCTCTGTGTGTGGACAGTCTGGACACGCAGTTACACATGTTGACCAATCGCCTGTAGCTTTCACCAAGGCAGGGGGGAGGGGAGGGGACGGCTCCCAATGACGAGCCGGCTCCCGTCGTTCACTTCAAAGAGCCGGCTCTTAGAGCCGGTTCGTTCGCGACCGACACATCACTAGTCTGAGTCTGTAGACAAGGAAGCAGGCACCCTCCGCATCGTTCACTCTTCACTTTATTCTTTCTCTCTTCTTTTTCTCCCCCACCAGACAGCACTACAGCAGTACATCATATAAGCGTCTCTTACTGGAACTAACATACACAACAGGACATAACAGAAAGGCTTGCCATCAAATTTAAAAGCTGTCCCTCATTAAGGCACTATACAAATGCGGGTCATTTATTATTTATTACAATAAATGGACCCTGATTAAAAAGTGTTAGCAGACGTTTTGATGGTTTAGTCTCAGATAGCTTTCTGTGTGAATGTGTTTAACTAAATTAGGATGAAGTTGTATTTGAGAATTAGTAATACAGTGATTTACTGGTGTGGATGTCCAGGCTGTAACGGAGCTCTCATCCTGCAGGTTTCCCAAAGGGACGCTACTGAGAAGCTGGCTCACCAAGTCGCGGCCCAGATTGCTGCTGCTGATCGCAGGGTTGAAGAGGCCTCAGGTGACCCTCATGAGGAGGAAAAGAATGAAGCGCACGAAAGTAGCAAAGGCCACGTAAGCGGTAAATATGGCTTGTGTTGCATGATATAATGCTAAACCCCATGTCAACAGAAATACAGGAACTGGTAAAAAAAAAAGATGAAAGGACTTGTCATGTCATGAAGCCAGATCATTTAAAACAATAATACAATACAAAAGGGAGAGGTCTTGTCCTAAACGGGTTTTCATTGGATCAAAGCAACACTGGTGGTATATGCTCATGTTTCCTAGGTCCTGTTAAACACAGACAATTTTTTACAATCTAGAAACTGGACAGAGGCTGGCCGGGCTTTCAGCCATAGAGTCCAGCTGGGCACAGCTCGTAGAGGAAATGTGGGTCCCCCCTTCCATGAGCTCACCACTTGTGGGAGGGGCCAAAGAGGTCGGGTGCAATGTGTGGCGGGTGGTTGCCAAAGGCGGCCTAGTCCTCAGCTACAGAAGCTGGATCTTGGCATGTGGATTGTCACCTCTGTTGGAGCATAAGGCTTTAATAGTTCAGTAATATAGGGAGGAGCTTGACCGTGTAGAGCATTGAAAGTTATAGTCAGGATTCTAAAATGAACTCTAAAGTTAACGGGTAGCCAGTGCAGAGACATCAGAATAGGAGTGATGTGTGCTTTTCTGTTTGCTCCAGTTAGGAGCCTCGCGGCAGAGTTCTGGACCAACTGAAGGCGGTCAAGGGCTTTTTTGTTAGAACATGTGAAAAATGTGTTACAGTAATCTAGACGGGAGCAGATGAAGGCATGGATAACCATTTCAAGTTCATGTTTTGGCACCAACCTTCGCAGTTTGGAGATATTTCTTAAGTGATAAAAATAGTTTCGGACCAGCGTTTTTGAGTGGCCTTCAAGAGACATTGATTGGTCAAAAATAACACCCAAATTTCTTAAGCTTGTCTTGACGGCAGAGGATAAATGACCAAGTTTTAGGCTAATCAGGGGAACCATGCTCTCAGGGGCAATGGTCAGACATTCAGTCTTTTCCAGTGTTGGGAGTAACGCCGTTTAAGTATAACGGCGTTTCCAACGGCGTTCTTTTATAGGTAACGGAATAATCTAATGAATTACTTTTCCCCCCGTTGCAACGCCGTTACCATTACTGGGGACGGAAGGTTGTGCGTTACTATGTGCTTGTCGAACGTTGAGCAGCAGTGTGAGGCTTTCTGACCGCCACACTTCAGCTGCAGCCAGGGAGAGAGAGGTGTCGGTAACACACTTACAAACACGATGATGATTGGCCGGGTGGGCGGAGACCCTCACGGTCTCAGTCACTGCATTCTGTAGACACAACGGGAACAACTCCGTTTAAAATAACCGCGTTAATAAAAAATATGTCTTTCTGTAACAAGCAAACTAATTAATTACGTCTTCTTTTATCAAAACGTTGTTCCTGTTACTGGTAAGGAAATGCGTGCGTTAAGCAGTGCGGTGTGTTGAAGCTGTCGTCAGCTGATCAGGAGCTAAAGAGGCAGATGTTTAAGAGCATCATGGCCCGTGAAGAACGAGGAAGACGTGATGAATAGTCTACGGCTGCAGACCCGCAGATTTGTTGCTGCAGCAGCGAATCTGCGGGTCTGCAGCCGTGCCCTTAGCGTGACAGCGGGACATCCCGAAGGTCCGCTCACCTGTCCAACGCTCAGACGTCCTGATCTTCTGCCTTCCTAGATCATCCAGCTGTAACCTGTTTCTGATCATGTCTTTAGTCACGCTGTAACACTGATGCATCAGTCTCAGACATCATGGAGCTCAGGTGTTATTAGAACTAACTGTGTGTGTTCACCACCCAGCTTCAGCTCTTCTGTGTTTGGGTCTGACCCACGTTAGTACATTTAAGTCCTAGGCTTGTGCCTCTTCTAGTGTCATTTTAAAGGATATTTATTTATTTATTTAACCGTTACTAGATTAGTAGCAACAGAAATGCTACTAAAAAGACACAATTATGTGAAGCTGTAAAAATTAGAATGCTGTGCAAAATTACATTTATTTCTGTAATTTAACTAGACTGAGAGACCATTTAAAGGCTCGGGAACCTTTACAGGTGTTTCTATTTGCAATTTTAAATTTTAGCTGATTGGGTTTTTGTTAAATATCACACAATGACCTTTTAATAGTCTAGATTAGTTTAATGTTCCTATTAGTAGTTCCTCCTGTTAAGTGCTTATTTGTTTAAATTATTCAGGTTTATAAAAAACATTTGGACATACATTTTATTATGTTCAGTCATTAGTCATTTATATTTTACTATTGTAGTAATTCTTGCATGCTTTAATGAAAAAGTAACTAAGTAGTTACTTTTGTTGGTAATTAGTTACTTTTATGATCTTGTAACTCAGTTAGTAACTGAGTTACTTTTTTGACAAAGTAATCAGTAACTATAACTAATTACTTTTTTAAAGTAACGTTCCCAACACTGGTCTTTTCAGAGTTTAACTGAAGGAAGTTATCTTCTAGCCAGCTGGTGAAAGCTGATAGACACTCTAGTAATTCAGACAGTTTGTAGAACTCAGAATCCTTAAAAGAGCAGTACAGCTCGTCAGACACCAGTATGCAGGCTTACGATACCCTTGTCTGAGTTGCCCCCGAGCTGTTGTGTCTGTAATCACTTGCAGCGTCGCAGAAAGGTTTTGACTTAAGGTCAAAGGAGATTGTTTCAAAAGAGAGGCTTCGTTCTCGATTTGGCCGAATCTGGGGTCAACTGGAAACTGAATTAATCGGGAAGTAAATCCTGTTTTAATAAACTACTTTGCTATGATTTCTGGCCAAGTTTGGCAAATCAGATTCTGACACATTTCTGAGTATTTACCAACATCCCTCAGAAAGCCACGCCTTCCTTCTGATACAAAATTCTTAACCTTAATATGTATCTTATTGTAATGTGTATGAGTGTAAACAATGATTAACTTGTTAAATCAAACACATAGTTACTTGTGATATAAATGGATCATTGTAAGAACAATATTCATTTTAAATTCATTGATTTATGCACAGGTTATTCAAACATTTGATTTGAACATCTTGTTCATTCGTCACATATGATTATTGTAAGCTTATGAGTTGTAAAATCAGGAGAGAATGTTTGTTTGAATGTTTTGTCTTCATGGAATGTCAACGGGCGCTGAACAGAACCTTCTGGTTCTGGAAGGAAGGCCAAATAGAAAGTGGATTTATGCTGCAGATGAAAGGTTATTATGTTGATCAATATAAAGGTGAAAATTGACCCTTTTGGACGTTACATATTATACTACAAACCAAAGAAAAACCTTTTACAAGCCGGGAAGCCTACAGCTATTTTATTTCAGGTTGATTAACCATTTATTGATCCGGAGAAGCTTTAAATCTCCATCGTCTTGTTTTTACTCGTTAGTAAGTTGTGCTATTTTATTAATAAGCTCATGATAATAATGCTAATGCTAACGATCAGTATGTGCTAGGATCTACTTGTAACTAACTTTTTATGCCTTTTTAAATCGTAATTGCTGGTACATTTGTTTGATTTTAATAAGGTGCAAACTCCCCATCACAACACTAAGCTAACTGCTAAAAACATTAGCACTCTGAAAGCTATTTGCAGTGAGAACACTAAAAAAATGTGTAAAACTGTTAACCTGTCATTTTTATGGCTGTTTCCAAGCAACTGTGTAATAAAGCACTCAGTAACCTGTTAGAAAGTGATCTCTGTAAACTCCAGCATTCTCCATTTGAGCTCCTGTTTTAAGCCGTATTTACTGATCCACTTCTTCCACTTCTTTCTTTCGGTATGTTTTTAAGTCCTTTGTGGCACACTACATTTGGGACTTGAAAAAAACATTCGTCTCTGTCCTGATTAGAGTGATTGTAATAATTGTAGACCACATAGTCAATCACCAAAGAAAATTTTGTGCAGCGCCGGCTACTTCCGGAGCCCCATCTGCATTTGGTGACATAGATGCTACATCATGTGAAACCCAGCAAGAGTCGTTCTCTCCTCACTGCATGGCTCTGGCTCCGGAACCAGTTTCCTTGGAGGGGTTTGGACACAATACCATTCTGGAGTTGCTCCCACTGAGAGGCACCGAGCTGGTGGGCATACTAGTTGCCCCCCATCTTGTTGCTTGTACTTTAGGGTTTACCCTGGTGAACGAGAGTGTAACCTTCTACTGCCTACATGTAGGAGGAATGGTCTTGACTGTGATTTGTGCTTATGCACCAATCTGCAGTTCAGACTACCCACCTTTTGGAAGTACTTGGATGGGGTGCTAGAGAGCGCTCCTTCCGGTGACTCCCTCGTTCTGCTGTGTAATGCTCACGTGGGCAATGACAGTGAGAGCTGAAGGGGTGTGGTTGAGAGTAACTGTCCCCCAGATCTAAATCCAAGTGGTGTTTAATTATTTTTTGTATTGCTTATCATCTCAGTGAAACCATCCATACAACGCAATATCTCAATCCAAAACGATTCCCTCTCTCTGGCTCCTTCAAAGGCAGTTCGAAATTTGGGCGTTGTGATTGATGACCAGCTGACCTTTAAAGATCACGTTGCCTCTGTCGCTTATTCGTGCCATTTCACGCTGCATAATATATGAAAGATCAGACCATACCTAACACAACATGCCACCCAGCTCCTGGTGCAATCTACTGTCATCTCCCGCCTCGATTACTGCAATGTCCTTCTAACTGGTCTTCAGGCCTGGACTGTGAGACCTCTTCAAATGGTCCAGAATGCAGCGGCGTGTCTGGCCCTCAATCAGCCTAAATAAGCACATGGCACCCCTCTTTTCACTGATCTCCATTGGCTACTGTTAGCTGCATGCATCAAATTCAAATCGCTAGCAGCAGCATACAAAGTCCTGGATGGTACGGCTCCCATCTACCTGAATCCTCTTGGAAAGGCTTACGTCACAGCTCAGCTGCTCCGGTCATCAAAGGATGTCGGTTAGCAGTATCTACACCACGCTCAGGATAATCCTGTCCCCCACGCTGCTGTCCACTCCTTGTTCACTTTAATCATGGACGAGGACAACTTGAAGCCCCAGCACCTCACCCAGTCCACCACACCATTCAAAGTCTCTTGCACCCTGCGAAATACAAACTGAAGATCCTGACCCCGCTTCTAGAAAACCCCGTCATCTGTGAATACAAACCTCTCCATATCGCTGCCCAGAAAATCAAAACATCTCTGTCGATGCACCAGAGAAAGGATGATTTATTTTTCTCCGTCAGCCCAAGTGTGGAGACAGTTTCTACACCACACTCAGGACAATCCAGACTGTTTTCATGTGTCCTTCCACAGATGCAGAATGAACTTCCAAGCACTACCAGAACAGGGTGGTCAACTTTCAAGAAACTCCTGAAAACCCTAGCCTAGTGAACTAGACCAAATTCTTGCTTTGCAAAGTTTGGTCTAGGAATGCTCCACTGGAACCTCTGCAGCCCCAACAGCATTCTGGCTGGCCAATCACAGCTCTCTAGAGGGGTTTCAAACACATAAAGAGCTGTGATTGGTCCATAATGGTGGGCCAATCATAGTGCTCTATCTACTTAGTGAAAAAATCACAGAGCTTTATCCGCTTTGTGGGCCAATCAGGGCACTCTATATGCCTGGTGGGTGGGATGATGCAACAGAGTGAAACAAGAGTATGTGACATTCATTGTCCAGTGGAATGTGGAGATCATTTGAAAGACAACGGTAGAACCCGCCCCACAACCGAGAGCCGTCAATGAGTACGTTTACATGCAGCCAATATCCGGGTTATGATCGGGTTAAGGTCGGTATTCGAGTTTCTGAGTTGATCAGAATAACCCGTTTACAAGCACAAATGGAAAGAGTTACCCCTAACTTGCATAACCCGATTTAAATGCGGACGTTGGGGTAGCGTCAGGACGTATGGACTACGTCAAGACGCAATATGCGTAATTTCCGGTTCTTCTTGTTCCGGTATCCGTGAAAACAACATGTTTCCCAGTTCGGAAGAGATAGCGACCGCGTTTGTTTGCGCTTTAGTGCTGATATTGACCCACCAGCAGCTCTTACCGCGACTCGCCATGTAGCTCCCAACTTGTTGTTTACTTCCGGAGTTCTGGCGCATACAAGACGTCTCGCTACTCAAAAGACCAAGATTCCTTGCGAACAGAGCATGTGCAGAACACACGCTTTGATGGGGATATCCCGATATGCGTTTACACGACCCCAGGTGTAGTAACCGGGTTTTTAAAAACCCGGTTATGAGCATATCCGGGTTTTTGGCGGTGTTTACATGGCCGTGCGGAACCGGGTTATCGTGAATATTCGGGTTTTAAAAGGGTTACTGGCTGCATGTAAACGCAGTGAGTGGAGCGTTGCCTGACTAAATAATACATTTATTTAGTCTGGCTTGCCAGGCTAGAAAACCCAGCACTTCAGAAAGCATCTTCTAAACTAGGACCCTCCCCCGCACCCATCCCCCACTCTGTTGTCCACTCCTTGTTCACATCCCTTTATGATTCATTGCGCTGCCTCACTGCCACCTAGTATTGACTGATTAGTGTTTGTTGTTAGCCTCAAGGACAACCTGCTGGCTTTATTATCACTTGTAAGTCGCTTTGGACAAAAGCGTCAGCTAAAGACATAAACATATTGTACTTCTGTGCTCATCGTTGATTGTGCTGAACACCATGTTAAGCATGGCCATGCAGAGACCTTTGAAGGGGCAGGTACTCAAAGTTCAAAAGGGGGGCATATATAGAGCTACATTTTTAAACAGATTCACGACCCAACAAGTTTGAAAATTCAGATAATGAGAGACCCTTGGGTTCAAACAACAATATAAACTAAGAAAAATATTTCAGTCAGTGTCATTAATTGAAGGTAATAGTTCATAAATAATTGTTTTAGTTTTTAAAGCTGACTTATATCTAGAGATGTTACAACCACATTTTTTTATCCCTGATCCAAGTCCAAGTTGTCTGATTTTTGATTATCTTCCAATACCGAGTCCTGTTCCAATACAAGGTGTGGCCATGCAATTCATTTAAAGAGAAGAAAAAAGGGAGAACACCCAAGATGTCCTTGTGTATGTGTTTGTCATTTTATCCATTTAGCCTTAAAAAGCCAAAAATAATAATAAAACCTATGTGTTTATGCTCACATTCACTTTGACCATCTCTGTGTGTGAGACAGAACATGTATCATATGTTTAACCCTCTTATGACCAGAATTATAACTGGGCTGGCTGGTATTATTTAGTTTTATGGCTGTCAAGTTGTAACAAAAAGTGCAAAATAATTGTAATTCTGCTTCTTTTTTTCAAAACAACCTCAGCTTCCAGCATCTGGTTTTTATTTAGTATTTATGTTTATTGAAGTCTAAAAATGCAGCTTAATTGTAATAAAATAAAATAAAAATCAACAGATTTTAATTTTTTATATGTATTAATAAATAGGAACTTCAAAAATACTGGGGCAAACAATTTCAAATGAACATTTTAAACTCTGAACTGCATTGCACTCAGAAAAAAGTGTGAACCCATGTTTACCAGTTTTACGACTGTTTCTATTTTCCTAATTTCTGACTGCAGCCCTGTCTGTGACCACAGGTCTAAGCTCTGGTTCAGAGAATGGAATAAAACAGAATAAATATTAACATAAGATAACGTTCATGCAGAAAAAAATATCAACCGACTTCTCAGACATTTTTTAAGGTGTTGATTTTTCTTGATCCATGTTCAAATTGTTATGCTTCTGACATGTTTGGCTGTAATTTTGTTATGCTTGTGCCGGCAATGAGCCCAAAAGCTGGCAGGGCCAGGAAAAGGAAAATCATGGCTTCACTTTTAAAATAAATCCAGAAACTGGTGATGCTTCATCCGTCTTCGTCTTTATGTTGACGAGGGGAAAAATCACAAAATACCAAACCCTGAATTTGTTTTTATTGGCGTTAACATCTTTTTGGCAGACTGTGATATAGTTCATTGATCTCCCATCTCTTTCTCCAGATCCTGCAACCGAATCCCCCACTTCACCTGAGTCCTTCACAGAAAGGAGCTTCTTAGCAATGGAAGAGAAAGAAAAGGACAACCTGCATGCTGCGTATTCACTCCAACTAAGAACTAGAATCCGAAAGTCACAACGAGTAATGAAGCAGAAGAGTGAACAACAGATTCCAAGACCTCCAGGCTAATCAAACGTTCTCCAAACACACACAATTGTCTCATGACTGTGGCTTGTTCATTATTCCCATCTAAAAAAATGTTGCTAAATAACCCAGCTGTCTCTCTCAGGTTAGAGCCCAGACCTGATGCTGATTAAACACTCTGCTACATTCTTCTGTCGCCTTCTTGCTCACATGCTCGGTGTAACACACTCCAACAAGCACATGCACCCCAGAATGAAAACCTATGTTAAAACAATACTTATACATTTTGTGAAACGGGGATAAAATGAACTTCATTATGTGTGCCTTCATTTGCATCCAGCTAATTCTGTTGGGGGTTGAGGTGTGTTAAGTTTCTATTTTTTTTTTCATTATTTTATTTCCATAAAGGCAGTTTTGAACCACAGTGCCTAATTTCTCCTATGTTTTGAATGTACTCATTCTCACAGCTCAAAAGGATTGTCTGAAGAAATGTCCTCATGTCAGTAAACTGATCCTTGCAGAAAAAAGCAACCATAACCTGATCAAACCGTCTCACCAGCCTCCAAGAATAAAGGCTGGAGACATGTTTCCTCCAGTGTAAGAGTTTGTTATAATAGCTGCACACAAAAACATCCTCGAACCTCGCACTAATGTGGAATTATGTTGTTCTAGACCAGGGGTGTCAAACTCATTTTAGCTCAGGGGCCACATTGAGGGAAATCTAGTCCCAAGTGGGCCGGGCCGGTAAATTAAAAACAACTTCAGATTGTTTTCTTTGTTTTAATACAATCAATATAAAACAAGGCTGGAGCCTGAGGACAGTGTATCCAAAATAGTACAAGTGCAACACCTGAAGTGTACTTGAAAATTTGAAAAAAAAATAAAAATCAATAAATAAAAATACATTCCTCAGTGATTCAAAGAGCTTACAGATCACATGGCTAGATCAGTTTCATGCAGCACTTAAAGTATATTTGACTCACTTTACTTTACATCTTTTAGCTTTCACCTTCACATCAATATCAGAAGTCACATCCTGAGTGGCGGCCGACTTCAGGAAGTGATTCAAGTTCTTATGTGAGCCTTGAGCGCAGCTTCGTTTTATTTATACTCATTACAGAGAAAACTTGCGCACAAAGATACGTTTATTTTCACTCTACATTGTAAAGTATGAAAATAAAGTTTACACAACCATCTCGCGGGCCGGATTTAACCCGCTTGCGGGCCGGATCCGGCCCGCGGGCCGTATATTCGACACCCCTGTTCTAGAAGGATCCAATTCAGAAGTACCACAGGTACAAAAGTCACATTCAAACTAACAGTAAAAACTAAAATATACCAAATCTTTTTTTTCTTTGAAACATGCAGGCTACATGAGACTAGGCTATAAATAAATATACCTATAAGACATGTTGCTGCCACAGCAATGTCAGCACAACGGACATTGAAATGTCACTCAGAGGTTAAAGCCTCTCTACAATCAAATAGCTAAAAGCCCAAAAGACCTGTACAAAAAGCCCCCATAAAGATGACTTCATACAGCCCTATACACACCATCATCAAGGAGCCCCTATCTGCCCCCCAATCAGTCCCGGCCAAACACCTCATAACATTCAGAACCCGAACGCATCTGTCCACCAGGCCAGAAATGTGTAAGCCCCAAGTGAGTCTCTCATCTAATCACAAGCCCAAATACTTACAGGATGACGCATGCTGAAGTTCAAGCACAACCAGTAATGGACTTCCGCTGGGCACCCCACTCTAAAACCCGAATACCACATGTTCAGTCTTGGACGAGGAAACCTCGAAGCCCCAGCACCTCACCCAGACCACCGCACCAATCAAACTCTCTTTGCTCTGCGAAATACAAAGTGACGATTCTGACCCCCGCTTCCAGAAAACCCCGTCATCTGTGAATGAAGACCTCCCCATAATCGCTGCAGGAGATCGAAACATCTCCATCGATACAACAGAGAAAGGATGATTTATACTTCTCCGTTAGCTGGAGTGTGGAGTCCCGCAGACGCATTGACGGAGATGTTTTCCTATCAGATTTCTTAGTTACCTGGAGCAGTGGCGCAAAAACTGGGTTTACAGTGTATGCGATGCATAGGGGCGCCAGGCTGGAGGGAGCGTCATAGTGATGATGCGCTTCCTGTGTTTAACAACAGCGGTGTTTTTGTCCGTTTCTGTATCTGCAGCTTATTTAATTAATAACAGAGCAGCAAACATGATTAGGCGCCCCTCCGCGTCTTAACACACACACACACACACACATTGTTGTTGGTTGTGGTTTTGTATTTCTTTTCCATCATGGTGGTGAAATGGGATCAGCCTGGTAGGTAGTTTGTTGTATCTGGGGTTGAACTGCTTGATCATCTCTTTGAAACCTTGATCGGCAACCATGGACAGGAGTCTCAAGGCCAACGTGCTCACAGTGGCCTTGGTCAGGGCATTAGCTTGCTGAGGTGTGCGCGCAACAAACTCGTCCATTGGAGGCGCGTTGTTATTAACACTGTAACGTAGCAGGATGAAATAAACCATTAGTGTTTGTAATAAGAGCAAAAATACGTGACATACAAGCGTGTTCTAAAGATTTAAACAGCTAACAAGAGGTAAACTTACTCTTCATTCTTCATCATGCCGTGCTGCCAGGTGCTCTTGCATTGCCGTTGTGCTCCCATGAAAGGAGAGTTTTACTTTGCAGAGTTTACACTCTCAGTGCTTCTCCTTTTGTTTTTGTAAAATGCTCCCAAACGTTTGAGGTACAGCGCCGACTCGCCGTTACGTTGTCTTTCTCCGGTGACCGATCTGGATGGCCACTGCTGTGCATGTGCACTGAGCAGAGGCAGAACGCAGCCACCGAACGTGCTGCAGCAGGCAAGATTTAAAAATATGCTCATAGAATAAATGCTGTCGACTATTAAGTTAATAGTCCACTACTTTGTTTGTCGACGTCGCAACGAGTCGACTAATCGTGGCAACCCTAGTTGCAAGAGTGATGTTCTGGCCACAGAGGGAAGTAAGGGTCTGAGTGACATTTGCAAAGGGTCGTTTTGGCGCATACTGGCTCCAGAAAATGATTTCAAAATGTAAAAAAGTTGCAAAGTATGGCTTTAAAACCCATCTTTGTATAAACACATCTAATACCACATCACTGCTTTCACTTATGAAGAAATTGCTCACAGCTCATTTCTGATACTACAAATGCTCACCTGAACAGTCTCTAATGCACTTGAAGGGTCATCCTTGAAAAAATAAGGACGGCCCAGCAGAACAACTGACCTCTTCCTCAGCATAGAGGACTGAGAAAAAAACAAAGACAAAACAACAACAACATGAAGAGAATAACAAACTATTCATATCCTGATCCTTTTATGCTGTTTTCTATATTCATCTTCACTTTTCATACAAAGTTGTATGGAAACAGAAGTCTGCTACATAATTTGCTTTGACAGTTCTGTTATTTGTTGTGGTTATTTATTTAATTTTTTGAGAGGGGGGACTTGGCAGCCTTTTGCCATTTTTACAATTGTAAATACTATAATTTTTGTAACATATTTTTTCTGATAAGTTTCTCCACTCTGACCTATCACCAGTGTTGGGCAAGTTACTTCAAAACTGTAATGCATTATTTATTACTTGTTACCCTCATTTTAAAATAATTCATTACATTACAATATTACTAATTTTAAAATGTAAGGCATTACACTACTTTTGCATTACTTGAAGTTACTTTCACCAAAACAACTTCAATAGGAATCTGATAATCTGAGGCTCGGTGAGCTCATGACATATATGTGGAAGGTGATGTGGTGTCTGAGCTAGGACTGCTGTTAAAAACAGTCAGATATGCTTTAACAAGATTGTTTATTAAATAAAAGCAACAACAATCTGTACTCTCAGCACGCTGCCATCTTATATTAACTGAGCAGGGAGTGAGGTGGTGGGGGCTCCAAGCCTATATTTGCCTTGGTCCCCAAATGCCTTGATACGGCCCTGGATGTGGGACTGACTTCTGGGGTGATCTGATTCTATCACATGTATAAATATTAAAACGCTTATATATTATTGCTTTTCACCGGTAAAAATGTGTATTGGGGATAAATCTACCTACTTTTTTTTCTTTTCTTGATTTAATTTGAATAATTTCCTGCCCTTTCTCTCTCTAACCTTCCTGCATGCTGCATGTTTTCTCCATCTTCCAGAAAAACTGTTTCCTAGACTTCCTTCTTTCTAACGATCAGCCAAAGGGATCTACCGAACTAGCAGCAATGAGTTGAAATCACCGGGGCACAGATTATGAACTCAGATGAAAAGTACATGAAGTACCAGAGAATATGGGCTGATAGAAACGATCGCAAACAAATTACTTTGTTTTGGTGGAGCGATTTAGTGAATATAACAGCGGCCGCGCGCAGGACGCAGCTGGAGTATTTGAGCCGTTACCGCTGCGTCCTCTCTGCTCATAGAACGCCCGCAAAGCTGAGTCCATAAATGACGTCATATATGTGAATACTGAATCTTTTTTCAGGCTTCCCGCAATTTGAATTTTTAGGAAACCCACATCTTGATTCTGGGTTTCAAAATGCATTGTAATTACCGCGTTACTGACAATTGTACCGAGTAAATATTACCATTTTTCTTCCCTGTAATGCCTTACATTACCACCTTACAGCAAAAAGCAATGCATTACAGTAATTAATTACTTTTGTTCCGCATTACTCCCAACACTGCCTATCACAAGAGGAAAGCTACTGGGGGTGTGGTGATGATTTTCTGTAGAAACATGCACTTTTTATTTTGGCAAATTTACACAAGCAGCTTGTTTCAAAGATCATTTCAATTTGATGGATTTCCTTAAAGGCATGACTGAATTACTATTCATTTAAAGACAATAACCCAACAAAATGTTAATGTAATTTTCTTCTTCTCTACATTAGAAAATAAAAAAATACTGTTAAATAGTGAAAACTGGTAAAACTATAAATAATTTCCAAGGGGAATTTTACTAATAGTAATAAATATATGTGTAGGGAACATTTAATTGCTTACGTCATCATTGAGGTATTTAGGCTACCTGCTTAGTCCAGCTGGTTTCCCACTCTTGGCCTTGAACAGCTCCAGGAACCTTGGCCAGTGCTGATCCAGCCCACTGAAGAACGACTTCTTCAGGTCAACAGATGTCAGACGAGCAAACTCTGCTTCAATCTGTAAGTGAAGGTGACAACAATAAGTTAACACAGTGAGGGACAAACATAGACTGCAGCGCATTGTGCGCTCTGCTGAGAAGGTGATTGGCTGCAGCCTTCCATCTCTCCAGGACCTGTACGTCTCCAGAACTCGGGGGCGTGCAGGCCGGATAGCAGCTGACCCTTCTCACCCGGGTCACAGACTTTTCGAGCTGCTCCCCTCAGGCAGGAGGTTACGGTCCATCCAGACCAGAACCTCCCGCCATAAGAACAGCTTCTTTCCATCTGCCGTTAGACTTGTGAACAGCTTATAAACACACAACCATGTTCGTCTGCTGTACTCGACATAACGTCACGTTATCGGCCATATTACCATTACCTGCCTTTTTTATAGCTGAATGTTTTATGCTAGTTTTATTATATTTTATATTTTATTCTACTTATTCTATTTTTGAAATTTATTATTCATGTTATATGTAGCACATTAGGACCGAAGCAAGTTCCTAGTTTGTGAACTGCTTATTCACTGACAATGGCAATAAACCATTTCTGATTCTGAATCTGATAACAATTATTTGCAACTTTACACAACTTTTTTAAATTGATAAAAAGTTGACAAATGTGTAAAAGAGAAAAATCTTAGAAATCTACTTAAAAGTGTACCTTCTGTTCTTTCAACAAGGCTGGCCACCTTTCTTTGACTTCAGCCACAAGAGGTTCATTTTCAACTATTTATTTTCTTCGTAAGGAGAATGTGATCTTCATCGTTTCACCAACTTGCTTCCAGTCAACCTTTCTTTTTGTCATCTCAACAATCATGGCAGATCTTTCCCTTTCAAGACCTGGTTCACCTTTCCCTTCAGGAATGCTTGGCAGAAAATTTACTTCTGACTTTTTGGCCTTCTTAAGTTTTTTTGAAGATAGCCCAGAGCCACGAGCATTCACTCTAACTTCAGAGCACCCAGCCATGAGCATTTTCTGACGAAAGTTGCCCATTTTGTACTTTAAGCTGAACTTCCAGCAATGCCATCCATGTACAGAGCCCGGTTCTTTTAGAAAAGGGTGTTGTTGAATGAGAGCTTGGGCTACTAGATCATAGCCTTCACGGGTTGGATATGGATTGTGAACATATATGGCTTCGGCTAACTTTGTCCAGAATGTCGGATTTCATGTTTTTTGTTATATCCAGAACTGTTCCATTGTGATGGAAGGCTTCGTTTCCTTTTTTGAGTTGTAGTTCAACATCAAAAGAAAAAGTAGGGATGATGAGTTTTGGTGCCACTGGGTCCCTCATCCAAGGAGGATGATGACAGACTTGCTGTGTCTAGAGGGTGGAGTCGATGTGATAGGATTCATTTTTCTTGATGCACACTTTATTTTTAGGAAGATCTGACATGGAAGTTAAGTTGCACAGATCATTATCAAAGTCTGGGTCCTTATACTGAATCACAAAGTCCTAATTCAGTCCAAGTTTGGCCTTTAGTATGGAGTGGAAGTCTTGAACATATGTTGGTGAGCTGTCAAGTGTAATCCTTCTAATGTCATCTTCAGATAGGACGATGCACAGCAGCATGATGAAACTGTGCAAAAACATAAAATAAATACACCACAAGGTTGACTGTGGACGTTATTGCTAAATTTTTCCAAGGTTCAGCTTACAAAAGACGTGTTTTAATAATGAGCTCTTAGTACTGTCTTGGATTATTTAAGTACCAGAGATGACTAAACTTTGACACCATTCATGTGAGCTCCATTTATTAAGGTGACATCAAATGTTTGGAAAAAAAGCAAAAATTGCTAAAACAATTAAATAACCCACCTCAATAAGCAAGAAGTACCTTTGGAGAAATCATCAGTCGCCTTGGACAGCGTAAGATGACAATGGAACGTAGTGGTTCAGTTCATTGGGGTTCGGCAACCATCAGCTGATCGGGATCTTTCCTGCAGACTTCGTAACAACGAAGGTGCTCCAAATACCAGACTGAAAAACATTCGAGAACAAAGAATATCTAGTTGCAAACTTGCAACACATGCACAATTTTACAAAAATCTGGAAGTCCACTTGTGCAACCAACTGAAACAAGCATTCCTTTAGTGTATCTTGTTCCATGTATGTATGCAGTTGTTGCCAGAGATGCACTACTTTGATGTCCACATTTCTTCTCAATCACTTGCTTCACAGAGAAGGAAAGAATGTCCACGGAGACATCAGATACTCCTTTCAGCTCCACATTTGGTTAAAACAAGCTAGCCTTGTCCAAGTAGTATGCCAACATAAGTTCATGTTTGACAAAGTCAACAGAATGTTTTCGAAAGTATTAACGTGACGGACCACTTTCTTGAAAGAGCTATAGTTAGCTTCAAAATGAAATGTCCATGAATTTAAAAGGGGTCCAAAGCAATGGATCAAATATGTATAGTGTTCCAGGAAGTGGTGTTTTGGTTACAGATTCAGTTCTGGAAACGCATTCAGTAACAGTTTTCTGTGTTCATTAATATTTGACTCAAGGTACCACAAACTTTCACCTGTAAACTTGGAGGAAGCCAAAAACTCAACAATGTCTCTAAGTTCTAGGATTACAGACCATACGTCATCATTTTCAGTAACAACATGCCCTGTAAGTAGGGGCAGCAATCTTAGAAGAGTCCAATTCTTGTGTCCATTACCGCCAATAGTTGTACTCACAAGAATTATTTCTGATATTTTCTGTGGACGATTGGTTCTGTCAGAAAACGTAAAGGGAAATTGCTCTACTGTATTACAGTGTTTAAAAAAAGTTAATGTGAAGTAGCCCCTTGCAACAAGTTTTTTCAAATAAAAACAAAACTCCAGAGGAACAATACTTTCTAAAAGGTCTTGTACGAAGTCGGGAAGAAACCGTGTTACACAATGAAAGTAAGACAGTTTGTTTAATATGCAATCTCTTTATACTCCATCAAACACTTTTCAATGTCTTGTTCTCCTTCAACTTGGGAAACATTCTCATTGGAAGACTGTTTGGTTCTCAGTACAAACGACTTACTGTGTACAGAAAACTGCTGAATGTCACTACGGCTGGCCAAACAGAAACGGCAAAACTTGTATTTGTGTTAAATGATTCCTGGAAACCAGCAAATGAATGAGCGCCCAAATTGTGAGATAATCAAAGTCACACAAAACACACTGTTCAGAAGCAGGTTTCCAGTAAGTAGACAGGTCCATGCTAAAACCCAAAGGACGTTCTAACACAGACAAGGTGTCTGGGTTGTGTTGTTTCTGATACATACAAGTAGAACTCTTTTAAAGCACACTGAAGAAATAATGGGAGAAATAAATGGAAGCCTTCATTACTTACACTCAGAATTTTGAGGGAAAAAAGTAACTCAATCGAGTATGGAATCAATCTTACAGACCACTGAGTTATTTAACCAGAAGATCGGAACGTTTTATTGTAGGGATTTGTAACACTTTGCATTAACTGAGAGACAAGGGAAGAGAGAGAGTCCTTTAAATGTTTAAGATGATTTATTACAAAATTATTTAAACAATTTAAACAAGACTAACTCTAACTAATGATGGATGTCTCTGGTATGAATGAGACGTGAGGTGGATGGTGTGTGTGAGTGGTGTTATTATCAGAACTCTCATATCCGGAGAAGCAAGTCTGAGTGAGGGATGATGTTGTGCTTCTAATTATGATCAGAGTTTGATCGGAGTTTCATAAACACATGAGACGCCATATTTGTCGCATCCACACATACCCTCAATGAGACTTCCGTACAGATCCAGAATGCCAGGTCCATGGACCCTCCTTTGGTACTGGAGCCGATGGAACAGCGTTGGCAGTACGACAAACCAGTCTTTGGATCGTCTCCAGGTAAAAGCAACAGGTGGTTCACAGCGTCAAAAGGGACCCTCCTTGGGTCAGTGACTTCAGCTTTTATTCTGAAAGGAACCGTTGCTCGGTTGGTGTGGAGGTTCCTCCAGCCATTTCTCAGTGTTAGTATTATTTAAATATCTTTTTTCCACACGCTGGTTTATTATTTCATTTTGTTGCAATATTGTAAGTTTACTAATGGGTGCACACATTCAGTAATTTATCTTACACATAGTTTTTTTGATCATTAACTATTTTCATTTGTATTCTGAGATTGGATGAACTGGCAGAGAGAGGGGACACGCCCAGTGTAACTCCATGCAGGAAGTGGAACATTCCATCTGGCTCCTGGAAGCAGGGAGCTTGATAATGAAGAAACCAGAAACCAGACGTTCTGAAGCTCTATTGAGTTTACCAGATTTTGTTAGGATGTATTAGTTAAACTTTTTTTGTGGTAGTTATATTTTGTTAACTTAGTTTCCTAGGTTTATTTACTATTTGTCTTAGTGTTTCCCTTGTCTCTCCCCTCCTCGTTGTCTGTAGGCTAGCCTTTGTGTATAAATTCCCCTGTGTGTCTCAGTTTTGAGAGTCTTGCTTGTTACTTTTAGTTAAGGTTATTTTTGTGGCCATTTTTTCCTTTGGGCCCAGTTTTGTTTTGATTTTGTTTAATTCTTTATGAAATAAATGGAGAAAATATTCTTTTTATACCATTTTCCTGGAGTTTTACTGCTCGGTCCCTGACAGTTGGTAAAATACAGGTGCTGGCCAGTAAATTAGAATATCATCAAAAGGTTGAAAATATTTCAGTAATTCCATTCAAAACGTGAAACTTGTACATTATATTCATGCAATGCACACAGACCAATGTATTTCCAATGTTCATTACATTTAAATTTGATATTCATAAGTGACAACTAATGAAAACTCCAAATTTGGTATCTCAAAAAATTAGAATATTCTGAAAAGGCTGAATATAGAAGACACCTGCTGCCACTCTAATCAGCTGATTTACTCAAAACACCTGCAAAGGCCTTTAAAAGGTCCCTCAGTCTTGTTTTGAAGGCACCACAATCATGGGGAAGACTTCTGACTTAACAGCTGTCCAAAAGACAATCATTGACACCTTGCACAAGGAGGGCAAGACACAAAAGGTGATTGCTAAAGAAGCTGGCTGTTCGCAGAGCTCTGTGTCCAAGCACATTAACAGACAGGCGAAGGGACGGAAAAAATGTGGTAGAAAAAAGTGTACAAGCTCTAGGGATAACCGCACCCTGCAGAGAATTGTGACGACAAACCCATTCAAAAATGTGGGGGAGATCCACAAAGAGTGGACTGCAGCTGGAGTCAGCGCTTCAAGAACCACCACGAGGAGACTCATGAAAGACATGGGATTCAGGTGTCGCATTCCGTGTGTCAAGCCACTCTTGAACAAGAAACAGCGCAAGAAGCGTCTCGCCTGGGCCAAGGACAAAAAGGACTGGACTGATGCTGAGTGGTCCAAAGTTATGTTTTCTGATGAAAGCAAGTTCTGCATTTCCTTTGGAAATCAAGGACCCAGAGTCTGGAGGAAGAGCGGAGAAGCACAGAATCCACGTTGCATGAGGTCCAGTGTAAAGTTTCCACCGTCAGTGATGGTGTGGGGTGCCATGTCATCTGCCGGTGTTGGCCCACTCTGTTTCCTGAGGTCCAGGGTCAATGCAGCCGTCTACCAGGAAGTTTTAGAGCACTTCATGCTTCCTGCTGCTGACCAACTTTATGGGGATGCAGACTTCACCTTTCAACAGGACTTGGCACCTGCACACAGTGCCAAAACCACCAGCACCTGGTTCAAGGACCATGGTATCCCTGTCCTTGATTGGCCAGCAAACTCGCCTGACCTTAACCCCATAGAAAATCTATGGGGTATTGTGAAGCGGAGGATGCAATACGCTAGACCCAACAATGCAGAGGAGCTGAAGACGACTATCAGAGCAACCTGGGCTCTCATAACACCTGAGCAGTGCCACAGACTGATCGAGTCCATGCCACGCCGCATTACTGCAGTTATTGAGGCAAAAGGAGCCCCGACTAAGTATTGAGTGCTATACATGCACATTCTTTTCATGTTCATTCTTTTCAGTTGGCCAACATTAGAGAAACAAACATTTTTTCATTGGCCTTTAGAATATTCTAATTTTCTGAGATACCAGATTTGATGTTTTCATTGGTTGTCACCTATAAATATCAAAATTAAACGTAATAAACATCGGAAATACATTGGTCTGTGTGCATTGCATGAATATAATGTACAAGTTTCACGTTTTGAATGGAATTACTGAAATATTTTCAACCTTTTGATGATATTCTAATTTACTGGCCAGCACCTGTACAACATATTTTTCCAGCTTGTTGGTTCTCGGCTTAAAAAGGGAAGTCCGGATGACCTGTCCGATACTCCGCTTAGCATGCGGTGAACTCCAGTGAGATCTTGAGAACTGAACTAAGATGGCGTTGGAACTGGTTTTATTAATCTGGATGTTTTGAATTCTGGTCGAATCAAAGCTGGCAGATTTATAAACACCACAGAGGCTTTGCCACGCTTCTGACTAGGAAGGTTCTGATTGGCTCAGTAACAGCAATGTGTCATGCATTGTTTACATTACGTGTGTCAGTGTGTCTAGTGAACTAGATTAAAGTCATTTACTTATTAAAGCATCTTAATCATAACATTGTTATTTCACAGATCGGTCAACATTGTGTTATTATCTAACACTTGTTTTGATTAGCTTTATTAAAAATAGAGTTCTTTGATTTAATAAAAGAAACGATTTCTTTATCTTCTTCTTCTCTTGCTGGAAAGTAAACAGTTTTAGAAGCAAATGCGTGCCCTTGAGGCTGTCTCATGCACTCGAGCACTGTGTCAGAGGCATCTGTGGAGAGAGGTTAAATAACCTTGGTGGAATAGCTGCTTCATCACGTTACAAAGATTAGGCAAGGCAAGACATTTTTATTTGTAGAGCACATTTCAAAGATAGAAGCAATTCAATGTGCTTTACAATTAGCATGAAATGGCACAAACACAAATTCAAAATATGCACAGATAAAATTATAATTTTGAGCTAAAAGGAAAAGACGGAATAAGGCTGAGCTATTACATCACAGATTACGGTGGAGACGATGCAGCATAAGAAACAATTCATTCAAAGGCTGATGAGTACATGAGGGTTTTAAGTTTTGATTTAAACACTAGAGTTGGGTCAGATAGGAGGCCCAGGGGGAGCTGATTCCATTTATGAGCAATGTAGGTGTCATGACTCGCGGGAGGTGTTTAACCCAAGACATGCAGAATCAACACGACTTCAATAGGTGAGTAAAAAGAAAAGTTCTTTATTTTATAAGCAGGAACAAAAAGTGCACTGGTAAGTCCAGTGAGGGTGTGCCGTTTGGCGTTAGTCCACATGGTAGTCCACGACGTGTGGGAAAGGAGGGTAGCCAAGGTGAGCGCAGGTGGAATTCAGCGGGCTGAGGCGGGTGAGGCAGCGGAGATAAACGGGCAGGCGTAGAAGAGGATGGGACGTGGTTCTGGAAATCCGAGGTTCAAGCGGCGAGAGACGTGTGAAGAGTTGAGTATCCTGAGCAGAGCAAACAAACAGAGTTCAGGGGAAAATGCAAAAGGCATAATCCAGAAAAACAGTCCAAGGTTCAGAGCCAATAATCCAATATCAAAGATTTAACAAGCAAACGAAGTCGAGAGGCTGGGCTATAACAGGTGCAATCATCCGGCGTAGTGTGGTGTCTCCATCCTCCTTTTATACCTGACCTCCAGATTGGAGATTTGGCACACCTGCGGCACCCTCCGCTCCTCACCTGTGGAAGATTGCCTCAGAGATGGTTAGTGAGGAGAGAGTGCTCACCTCGGCTCAGGAACATGACAGTAGGAGTAGCATACATATTTATTTGGGTGATTGTAAAGCTTGACTAATATGATGTGAATTTCTATATAAATATGGAAATTCAGTCTTATTGGTCTTTGAATGTTTAACCAGAAGATTTATGTTTATGTTTCTTTATTCGGCAGACGCTTTCATCCAAAGCGTCTTACAATTTATAACCTATAGGGCATGTTGTGATCTGTGGGAGAAATCAGAGTATCCGAAGGAAACCCACACATACATGGGGAGAACACGCAACTCCACGCAGAAAGGCCGCATCCGAGCTTCGAACCTGCAACCTTCGTGCTGCGAGGCAACAGTGCTAACAACTGCGCCACCATGCAGCCCAGAAAAGATTTAGAATTCTTTGTTTATTCAGGGATCGTAAGACACTTCGTATTAAATGGTAAAATGGTAAATGGCCTGTATTTGATATAGCGCCTTCTAGAGTCCTGGAACCCCCCAAGGCGCTTTACAACACAATCAGTCATTCACCCATTCACACACACATTCACACGCTGGTGGTGATGAGCTACAATGTAGCCACAGCTGCCCTGGGGCGCACTGACAGAGGTGAGGCTGCCGAGCACTGGCGCCACCGGTCCCTCTGACCACCACCAGCAGGCAACGTGGGTTAAGTGTCTTGCCCAAGGACACAACAGCAGCGACAGACTGAGCGGGGCTCGAACCTGCAACCTTCCGATTGCGAGGCGAGCGCTTAACTCCTGTGCCACCGTCGCCCAGAAGAGTCAAGTTTATAAAAAGTAAGACATTTATATCATGTTTCGAGGTAGATGCTTAACCCAAGACATGCAGAATCAGAGACCAAGGCAAGTATCCGAGACCCTGAAGGGGTCATGAGGTTCAGCTTTTATTCTGAAGGAACCGTTGCGGTCAGGTGACGCAGCAAATATGAAGCCAAAAAGGAAGTGGCAAAAATTGCAGTTCCACCCTCATCCGCTAGGGTCTGGCAGTAGACGAGAGCAAATCCTCATTGACTCCCATGTTAAAAATGCCCATTTCACAACAGAAAGAAACATGTTTACAGCCTGGTTCAAAAAACATTTCAGGTTAAATATATCTAGTTTACATTAATGACAACTGAGGGGGTTGGATTTTTTTGTAACACTTCTGTTCAAGTGGAATTTAATGCTAAAAAATCTGAATAATTGATGAGCATCCACGTGACTTCTGAGTTAGCTGAGAAGAAAGGCCTTAGCCTCACATTAATAGATGTTCGGCCTTTTTGACTCTTTGGACTTTAGTTTAGTCTGCATTAGGGGTGTAACAGAACACTAAAATCATATTTGGTTCCGTTCGATTAATTTTTGGTACATTATTATTATGTTTATTCATTTAATAATATTTAAAGCGGCTCCTATAGTGAGCAGAACCAGGTGTCATCACAGGCTGATGATCTAGCATGATGTCTTTAATTATTTCACACTTTACTTGATGGTTCAAACCATGTTAATCATGCAGTTAGTTGGACATAAGGGCAAGCTGTGGTTACTAACAGACAAGCGGTTTTTGTTTCTTTTTATCAGTAAGTAAAATTATATTTCTGTACCTTATTTAGCTAGTTGAGTGGGGGGAAATGCTGTGTCATTTAACAGCTTTGTCAAAGAGACCATCAACACTGGCAGACATGCATGCAGATCTTTCACCGCAGTGGACGAAGCCCAATATCCTCGGTCAGCTTACCTACAGTAGTAATGATTTTGCTACTAGGCAGGCCAGAGATACCTTTATTTTGGAGGTATCTGGCTGAAAACAGCCAGAAAAACTCTGTTAGCTTTGGGTTAGCATGTGGCTAGTGGCCCGCTTATCTCTGTCCGTGGAGCAAGAGCTGATGTAAAAGGCCGCGGTGGCCAGTTACAATCGCAGCGGTCTGAGGCTCCACTTGTAATTTAACAGCCCCAGTCCATATTGGATCTCCACAGGCGACCAGCATGTCCACAGCCTTGCATGGGAGCCAGTCCGTGCGTGCGGGTGGGATATCCCGGTCCAAGGAGGCCTTCTTAGCTTCTTGGGTTAGCCAAGTTAGCTAGAAGCTACACTGGTTCATTTGTTCCAACCCTGTACCAAACATAACAGCCCCACTCTTAGCTCCACTTTTTTTCCATTTATGGATTGTCTGGGCGTGACGTGACCTGTGACACGGTCAAAATGGCGGTGGTGGGAACCTCCTACTTGGACACAAAAACTTATAATTCAAGCATATGGACACGAACTGTCCAGGATATATGTCGATGTTTCCGTCCCATGACTAAGATCTGTCCTTGGGTCATGGCCAAACTATGTATTCTCTCATATATAAGATGGCTTGCCAGGCAAGGTTTCAGTAATTCTTTAGGTAGAAACGTTACCATATAACAGGATCACTATAGTTGAATCAGGTTTGTTCAAAGCCTGAGACTAGTTCTTACCAAAAGTTTCTGGAGTGTTGACTTATCAGATAACGTTAACGCTGTACTAAAAGCTGTGTTACTGGAAAATGACTAAAGTTTTTCCACCAGACCCAGAGCCTACATTACAAAGATGTTTGATTTCTAACAATGACTTTCAGAAGACCTTCTGAAGCCGTTTGATTTGCTGCTGAGTTTCTGCTCTAGGTGGTGCTGTGACATTAAGATGATGCGGCCACATGGAGGAGTGGTGAGGTGTTAGTGTATGTGAGAGTGTAAGTGGGGGTGTTCCAGTTTGGAAAAGCATGACTCAGAGGAAAGCCCTGCTGTTTGTTCACTGCAGCAGAGATCACTCGGAGGGGGGAGCGGGGTGGAAGTGGGAGGCTAGCACTGCAATGCAGATTGTCAAATGAGCGAGTGAGGGAGGATGATGCCAGCTCTGCAGAATTCCAATGAATGTTTCAGTGATTTCCTGATGGTTTTGGAAAAGATCCAGAAGGATGAGACCGAAAGATGAATTCAGTCAAATAAAAAAATAAAAACCAGACAAGAGACACAAATACAATGTATGTTTGAACTTGATTTAACAAATCTATTAAAAAATTAAACATGAGCTGGGTGGTCTGTATATTTTAGGTGAACAAACACAGCGACTGCTCATTACGCAAACTGCAGGTAACCAGAATTTTTTTCTTTTGAGAGATTTTTTTTATGCTGGACCGTTTTAAATATTGAAGATTCATGACTTTCATGCTTCACTTATACTATAGCACAAATATAAAGGCAGCGTCGGCTTTTTCTTACTCCTTTAATAATAAAAACACTTCTCAGTAGGGATGCACCGATACCGATTCCAGTATCGGTAAAAGTTAACCGATACCAGGAACCAATACCAATGCAGTTGCTTGAAAGTGGCTTCACTGTAACTTGTCATTTCTGTTCATGTAATATTTTAGTTTTGTGATTATTTCTATTCATTTATTTTACGTTTTATCTACCTCACAGTCTTTTCCTGTTGAAAGAATAGACGATAATAAAACCTGTGTTCGAATTCATTGCATTTTTTTGTGTGGTAGAAATATCGGTAATCGGTATCGACGAGTACTCAGATCCAAGTACTGGTATTGTATCGGTTTGGGAAAAAGTGATATCGTTACATCCCAACTTTTCAGAGTGCCTCGGATCTCATAGTTTTCCTCCCCATCTGTATCTCATGATTTATTCTCTTTGCTTCACAGCCAGACAGATCACTGCGAAAAAAACGTATTCAGAATTAATTTTAAGAATATCCTTCTCACATTTAAAGCTCTTAATAATCAAGCTTCATCATACATCAGTGATCTGATTGTTCCATATGTTCCTAACTGAGCACTTCACTCTCAGACGGCAGGTTTACACTTGGTTCCAAGAACTTCTAAAAATAGAATGGGAGGCAGATCTTTTAGCTATCAGGCTTCTCTTATGTGGAACCATCTCCCAGCTTTAGTCCGTGAGGCAGACACCTTGTCTACTTTTAAGACTAGGCTTAAAGCCTTTTTGTTTGATAGGGCCTATGGTTAAAATCTGATGTTAGCCTAAATCTGGACAAGTGGGGAGTAAAGAGAGGTGGAGAATAAGGTCGGCAAAGACGACTCTCCCTTGCCCTGCCTCCAACATGCCTCCATCTAAAAGGCTAGGTTATCCAGATGTATCTCTGTAGTTATGCTACTATAGGCTTAGACTGCTGGAGGACATACTGACCACTTTCCACACTCTACTACTTTCTTCTACAATCTGCTCTTTAACTGTATTATTTCCTGCTATTTCAGCTGTAAACTTTATTTTTTCTCTAAGTGTTTTTCTCCCCAGAAGAAGCTACAATGATGTTCTGCTGAGCTGTGGTAGCCTCATGGAGGGGGGGGGGGGGGCATCGGCTTGAGCACTGTTGCTAACCACTTAGACCAGGGGTGTCCAATCCTGGTCCTGGAGGGCCGGTAACCAGCAGGTTTTGTGGTTTTCTGCTTCAACACGCTTGATTAGCTGGTTGAATCACCTGTGCAGCAGCTCATCAGGCTCTGCAGAAGCCTGTCAATCACCTGCTGATTGAAATCAGGTGTGTTGAAGCAGGTTAAAATGAAAAAGTGCTGGATGCCAGCCCTCGAGGACCAGGATTGGACACCCCTGACTTCAGACATTCTCCCTTTCCTGATAATAACATTTTACTTTCCTTGACATTGAATGTGCTACTGCTAGTTTACCCGTTTAATTATAGATTCACTAGGATAAATACAATAAAGTTTATCTCTCACCAAACAAAATATTTACTAAGAAATCACAATGTAACCATAGAAATACTAATTGGAATATACAGTATGTTGTGTGTGTGTGTGTGTGTGCGCGCGCGCGTGCGTGCATGTATGTGTGTGTGTGTGTGTGTGCACGCGCATGCGTGCGTGTGTGTGTGTGTCTGCTCTGTCTTCTCGATCCCCAGTGAGTCGTGGTGGATGGCTGCTTATACTGAACCAGGATCCTCTGGAGGTTTCTTCCTGGTAAAAGTGAGTTTTCCTCTACACTGTCTTTGCATGCTTGCTTAGTATGAGGATTTCTGTAAAGCCACTGACACCAGTCAGTGACTCGATGCAATTTGCTGGGTTCCTTATATAGGAAACCTTTTACTGATTGGCTTAATGAACTGGGGTCTCATTTATCAAAAGTTGTGTAGAATCCTTACTAAAACCGTACTTAAGCTCAGCTAATTTTTTTTTACTTACGCTACGTAGGTTTGTGATCTATCAAACATGGAGTACGCACAGCTGCATGCTATCTCCGCTTCAAAAATCGGAGACTAACGAGAATGCCACTTACTGTCATAAATAGTCAATGCAAAGTGCGTTATGGATCCAGCAATGGTCAGTTAGGTACAGCCTGACCTTTTACCATCTATTCAACATCTGGTCAGAAAGGAGACACAACATTGCATGTGTTCCCTTTAAATCTGTCTGCGGCACACCAGCTGGAATTTAAGCGCTGCAAGTCTGAATCATAAACAATAACTTTCTTTCCCAGGGTCTCATCTGTCTGCCTCCAGAAGAAAGAAGATCCAGCTCGAATCAGTTGCTAAATTCAAGAATGATTATAAACTTTTCCTATGACTTATAATCTAGATAATCATTAAATAAACATTTGTTTATCACTACTTATAGTAATTATAGTACAGTGAAATGCTTCATTAATCTGTGCTTACTGAATGGATGTTATGTTTGTCTAATAGAACCTGCAATGTGTTCACCATGTTTTGACGACAAGGTCCTCACACCTGCACATCCACCATAACAAGTACGGTTAAGTTAGACTACAACACATGACTTGTTTTCTTTACCAGTCAGGACTTCCATATTACAGAAGGCGTGTTTCTGAGTTGTAACATCTTCTTTCCCATCAGCCTCTGATTGGCTGTGAAAATCATAACATCAATTCTTTTAAACTAAATCACTTTGAGTGATTTGCCAGTTCTAGAGAAAGCTTCAGACCGGCCATCTTTAGCATATCTCTTTAAAAATCAAGGATTTTGGCACGTCGTTAAAACCTTTTTTGCACCTGCAAAGCTGATGAGCAAACAGTTCCTGCAGAACAAAGCTGGTATTGTTCAACTCCTTAAGAGTTATTCCTGAGACGCAAGCTGATTCCAACCTGTGCTGCCTAGTGACATCTTTTGGACTGGAGAAGTCGGTGCTTGCAGTCAATCTACCGAACCTGGGTGCCCCAAGGTCATCCAACCTCTCTGACCTCCGGATCCGTGACGAGGGTCATCAAAAGAGTGAGGAAGAACACAGAAAGATTGTCTCTGAATGTGCTTCTGAAGATAACATCATAGTTTAGAGCAAACCAAATTCTTTTTCATCCGAAGATGTCGCTTTCCGGGATTCGGAAGTTCTGACCAACACCGGATTTACACATAGGTTCCTACATCACCTTTAGCTCCATCCATTCACAGTAAATGCTTAGTTCACTTGTCGTGTTTTAATTGTTTCTAAAATAAATTCTTACAATTATAAACCTGACACTTTTCTGAATCAAGACAAAGTGTGTGTAATTACTTAATAAAGCAAAAATCCTAGAATCTTCTGATTAAGCCCTAGAATCTTCTGATATTTACAATAAAGATCAAGATAGGTAATATATTTATAGAGAATATCAAATAATACACATTTGCCTCCGCTACACATGCATATACATAAGCTGGCTGTTGCAGAGCTCCGCCAATGACATGGCAACCGTAGACCAAGGTAGATCAAGGAAGCGCTATTTCACAGAAGCAGAAATTGTGGTACCTGTGGGTGAGGTGGAGAAATGAAAGGAAGTACTTTTGCACAACAAATAAGACAAAATACACGGGGTTGCACAGCGTTGCTGAAGCCGTCAATGCTGTGAATTCTTCAGAGAGATCTGTGGCGGATATAAAAAAAATGGTCCAATCAGGATTCAATCCCCAGACTCCCAGGTGAAAGTCACATGCGCTAACCAGTCAGCCAAACAGAGATCTCACCTGTACAAGTAGCCAGGGCGCATGATCAATCGGGTCACAGTGACAGGACACACACACTGTCACAGACGCATGACGTTCTCTCAATCTGTCCCCCTGCTGATATTCTGCATTCCATATTCTGCACTTCAGGCTGTGCGTGTGTGTGTGTGCGCGCGCGTGCGTGTGTCTGTGAGTATGAGCGCATGTGTGTGTGAGAATGCGCGCATGTGTGAAAACGAAGCAGTACAAGTGATAATGCTGCAGGATTTCATAATTGTTTCCTTCTCAGCAGCAGCACTGCAGGTGCTCTCCATGTCCAACATGTGCATCAGCCAGGTCCTTAGTCAACTTAAAGTTGTGCAAAGTTTTCTTTCATAAATGCCAAAGTTTGCATGGAAAGTTGCTTACGCAGTTTTTTGACCGCGTTTTGTGCGTAAGCAAGCTTGATAAATGAGGCCCTAGACCTGTATTGGAATATTTACTATGTGAAGTGCCTTGAGACGACGCTTGTCATGATTTGGCGCTTTATAAATAAACTTGAACTGAATTGAATGTTTTTTATGTGTTTTGATCACTTCAAGTGATCTTATGTTATTTTTTTCCCGGTGTTTTCAGCGAAGTGTTTTTGTGATGTTTGTTTCTATTAAGCAGAAGGAATGTTGTTACGACCGACTGTTGGTGTTAAAATGAAAGACAAGGGTGTAACACGGAGGGACCGGTGGCGCCAGTGCTCGGCAGCCTCGCCTCTGTCAGTGCGCCCCAGGGCAGCTGTGGCTACATCGTAGCTCATCACCACCAGTGTAAGAATGTGTGTGTGAATGGGTGAATGACTGATTGTGTTGTAAAGCGCCTTGGGGGGTTCCAGGACTCTAGAAGGCGCTATATCAAATACAGGCCATTTAACATAACACAAAAAGGCACGTGTAGGATGGTAAAATTCAAACAATGTTTTAATATAAAAGGATTTAAAATTCACAGTGCACCTTTCTTCCTAAAATAAACCGTGTACTGTCTCAGGTTTTACATTTAAAACAAGCAAATGGCTAACCTCAAACTAAAACTCCAGGTCCACTGACAACATTCAAATGTTTGAGGCAGGAGGGAGCCAGCGCACATCTGGTCCCTTTTCTGTTTTAAAATTCTAAAAGCACAAAGCTAATACTATCACGCTCACACAGACAAGTGTTAGTGAGTGGCTGTGTTTGACTGATGATGTTCGGTGTGTGTTTTGATTTCTGCAGTGAGCCAAACTCACCTCACTCCGCCTGGATTTTGTCTTTGAAAAATTCTATTAAATCCACGCGCTGCCGCATTTTAACGAGCTTCCTCCACGCCGTACGTTTTGCTGCAGGAATAAACATCGTGGAGTAAAAGTTCGGCAGACACTACATTTTTGCTAACGTGCGCCCACTCAGTGTCAGGGAAGGAAGGATGCAACAGGCTCAGACTCTCTGTGGGCTGCAAAGTAGGACCGACTGACAGCTATGGTGTTCTCAGCTCTGAAAAGCATTGATAAGAATTTGCAAATCACGTTTTTTTTTTTCCCACGGAGATCAGACGCAGATTTCCCTTTCGGTCGGCAAACTAAGAATTGAAACTAGGAATCGAAATGAAAAAAACTTTGAATGATTGTGAGAAAAACAGACAGTCCCGATTCCAGTTGCTGCTCGATGCCCAACCCAGTAAATGAAAGCCTAGAAGACGATCCATGAACTACATCCAAATGCTTCTTGATTTTTTGTCCTTTTATTGCTGCTTAGAAGAACCAGTCACAACTTTGGTGTTCTGCTGTGAAATGTATGTATGTAAAGCAGAGGACTAGAAATTATACCAGACCTTCTCCTAATTTAGATCAGCACAGACATTTATCAAAAATATCCTAAATACCGTAAATCATCTAATACAGGCCCGGGCCTGTATTTGACTCAAGCACATCAAGCTCCAGGCCTTTATTGGAAGGAGGACCAGAATTAGAGGCAGGCCTCTATTTCTATTTGAGCAAAATGAACTAATGGTTCGCTGGAGTTTTTGACAATTAAAATTGCGCCCACATTTTCAAAGTTAAACACATTTCTTTTAACAACGGTAGTTTCTGCTTCAGCCATCTCCCCCCTCCCCCTGCGCAGCGGCCGCAAACTCACTGATGCGCCTGCAGCCTCTCGAAGTTCCTGCTGCTCTAAACATTAAAATAATTATTTCATTTTCTGTTCCTCACTTCTGATTACCTTCAATGGTGTCTGTTTGTTGCAACCAGCAGGTACAAAAACTAACTTGTTTTTATTTGACTATTTTTCTGTCCTGCCTGTTTATTATCTTCCTGCATCTCCTCTCAGTCCTAAAGAAAAACTGCTACCTGGGTTCATATATATTCACCTTATGAGTTACCTTGGAACTGCAATTCTAAAAGATCTACCGACCGCAAAAACAGCGGAGTGCGAGCTGCTGCAGCATAATCAGCACGTTCTCTTTGAACTTGATATCAAATTTTCACCTCCTCTTCGTCTCTGCACGGTTAAAGTTACCCTCGCGGTCTATCACTGGCAAATCAAAAGTGAGACGGATGACACAACCGCCCCCATACTTGCTTGTTACCACATTCCACCCAGCCACAATAAAAAACCGGCCATTATTCACCTCCGCTGACTCCGACACCGGCCAAAATATGATACCCGGCCGTTAATTGAATACAGGCCAATATTAGAGGATTTACGGTATACACTATCCTTCATCACAGTGTTAAAGTTCCGTTTAAAACGATAAATCATCCATCCATTATTGCAAGTGATGTGGGAAGTTTTGAAGGTCACCTGAAGATCAGAGATATTATTTCAGCAAATACATGGCTTCATATAGGGTTTCTTCCTCTTCCAGTTGTAGTCTTAAATATCAAAATTATATAACTATAAATGATAACAGCTGCTGATATTCTTGTCATCAGTCTGGCAGCCGAATACTTTAAATTTGTTTCCATCAGACTGATAGAACATCCAGTTTAAGAAAAACTATCCTTATCAGACTCAGCGGATGGCGGCCGAGACATCTCGAAAAAGGACTCAGAGGACTTTCTGGATTTTAGGATTTGAAGCAGTTCGGCCAGTTGTGTTTCCAGCGCTGCCATGCGACTGTTCAGATATCTCATGTCCCTTCTTAATTCTTGTTTCAGCTGAAGGAATGACATCTGGATGCTCTGCTCTGGTATCGGACAAAATACTTTCTTTTCATCCGAATGGACAGGACTCCTCTCTTGTGGGGTTCTGGCTTCACCAGCATTGTCTAAGCGTAGGTCACTTTTTGTTATGCCGCTGTCACAAGAATTTGTTTTCTTAAGCAACATTTCCCCTTGAGATTTAGTCCTGACAGGCAGCGACTCCACTGACTCGGCCTTGGAAACGCTGCTCCATGAGTCTGCTTTTACAACAGACTCCTTGAACAAGCCCCAGCCTTTAGCCTTGGGAGGTTCTGCAGACTTGCAGCTTGGCAGGTTGGTGTTCTGTGTGATGGAACTGTTGAGCATGATTCGGCTGGACCCCCTGGATGAAGCAAAAGCTGCGGCTGTGGGTGTGATTGAGCTCTCAGTTACCATGACAAAATTTGTGGAGGAAAGCACTTGAGGACCTCTAGGTTCCACATGTGAAACACCTTTCTCCACTTCACCTAGTTCTTGATTGATCCGCTCAGCAGCTATCCTTGCCTCCCTCTGCTGGCGGAACCTCTGGAAGAGTCGTCTGACCGGATGGTTCGGGGGGAGGTTCAAAGGTGCTTCATCCTTCCTCTTTAGTTTTTCCTCCTCCTCTTGTTTGGCGTCGCTGATCTTTCGGAAGATAATCTGTTAAGGAAAAAAAAATTCAATGTTTAAAGGAAAGAAAAGAAAATATCAGTGTCTTGTGACCCACTATGTGAATAATTTGAGAACATATTTTGCTGCCGTCAGGAGCAGTTATTTTCTTAGTTATCCTAGGAGAGTTATACTTTTTTTTTTATCTTTATTTCATTCAAAAAAAATAACACAACAGATACTAAACAATATTCATGAAAACACAATATATATTTGAATGAAAGGGAGCAGATAGAAGAAAAAATCTTATTATTTATGCCCCCCTTTTAAACTTAAATATCAATTTATATTTGTGCAGTCCCTCACCAGTTCTTTCAGTCCCGTAACTGTTCACATTTGTTAATTATTATGTCCACATCAATTGTCCGTTGTCATATCCACTCAACACACGTGATTTAATGTGTAGACTGAACACTTTTAGAGTTCTTGACTCTTTCCATTATCTGTCTTGAATGCATTTGTAGTGGAATTTACACTGGAAATACACAAAAATCCATCCATCTTTAGCATTTGGCGGTAGTGGTGGTGGTGGGGGGGCTGGACTATATTTAACTGGCAGGAAAACAGGATTGTAATGAAGCTAAATTAGTGGGTGAAAACCATTTAAGACCCTGCTAAACAATCTATTGGTGTTTCTCAATATCAAGGCGCATGGCCTTGCGAGGCGACGTCTTGCGAGGCCAGGCGCTTTGCTTACGAGGACACGGTCCTTGGTCGAAGAAAATGGTTAAATGGAACAAACTTGCATCACGTCACCGTGGCTTCCGCGACAGTCACGTAATGTCACGTAACACGGGAGATGAGGTTACATTTTATATGTATTAGTTTCACTATACATATATAATGAGCCTTTTACTTTTTAAATTGTGTATATATTTGTTCAATTAAATATATAAGTGAGTTACTAGCCACCGAAACAGCAACTAATAAGCAACTAACGAACCATAGCTAACTTCTTTGGATCTAAAAAAAAACTTTTTAAATTTTATATTTAAAAATGAAATTTGCCCCCGAAGTAGCTGCCGGCTTCTGATCTGCCATCCGTCTGAAAATACTGCGGTGTATTCTGGGTAATTTTTGACCCAGGCTAGGCTACAAATCAATCAAATCAAAGATACTTCATTAATCCCAGAGGGAAATTAGAGTTTCAGTACACACAATTCAGAGATCAGACATACATGGGCAAGACACATGACAAGAATTGGTGACTGTGGTCATTCGCAACCCTGAGTCGCGCTACCTTAATAGAGATAAGAGGGTTACATGAGGATTGGTTCGGGTGGAGGGGGGAAAAAAGGCACTTCAGAGTTACCCTCCATAGGGAGGGCAGCTTTGCTCTGCAAAAAAACACCTCAGACAGATATGCAACAGACTTCAGACATTACACAACATAAGTGTCCACTAGGTGGGGTAGTGGGTTGGGACTATCCCTACTTTAGTTCCTGCAGCCAAATAGAAGCAGTGCATGTCACCTCAGTGTGGATGGGGGAGGAGCATTGAGGGTTGGAGGGTTGCAGTGACCCTGGAACGTTTCAGCAGCCTTCCCGCAGTCCCGCCCAGGCTGGGATAGGAGACAGAGTTGAGTTGCCATAGCGACGGCACATTCCACATATCTTCCGAGGGGGGAGTTTTCGTTGTAGCCTTGTAGGCTCAAGGGCGCCAGATTCCAGTTAGAAATTGTTTTGGGGCCAGACAGAGATAATTTCCTCTCAAGACATCTCCCATGTATCCTTGCTCAGCTAGCTAAACGGCTAACAAACGGAGAACACACGCCTTGGTAGAAGATGAACATTTGGAACACGTATTGGCGGCTCCTGATGACGTATTTCTTAGGCAACCGGGGCAGGGACAAGACATGAAGGCGAGGTTCCTTGACATTGAGAAACAGCCCCTATGAATGTTCACCCTTTTAGAAATGTTTTAATAAGACAGCCTTCCATAGATGGCATAGGTTGCATTGATTGTTGCTTCTACAGAGTGTATTTGATTTTTTTAGGTGGGTTTTTGATTTTTTCTTTTTTTGCTCTGAGTTTTTTGCTGTTCTTCTGGAATGTGTTTGACTCTGCTTTGGAGATGTGATCTCACTCAGTTAAATCATCTTTTATTTGAGGTAGTTTAGTCCTCTTCATGGACAATAAGTTCTGTGGATTTGGAAATATTTGCTCTTGACTGCCTATGGGAAACAGAATATTTCAGGGGAACATAATTTCCCACAACACCCGTTTCACGTGGATCACTCACGGCGCCTCGATGTAAACAAAATGGCTGCCGCTACCGGCTTATATAGATATGGCGCGATCACTGGCTGCTCGTTAACTACAGCTGGTGAAAGAGGGCTGGTGAGCCGGGGACACGCTGGAGATAAAGTAAACAATGCTGACTTATCCACCAGCCAATCGTGGCTCGAGGCTGGTGTGGTGGAGATGGATGTCACGAGCTACTGAGCTACTAGTTAGCCATGGCTAGAGCCGGGGAGATGCTGTGTATGCTGTGCTTAAACTCCCACAGATTACCAGCAAAAGGAGACCCAAGCTAAAGGTAACATTTGAAAAGAAACCCTCTGTGTCGGAGCATCTCAGTAACGCGTGGAGAACTACATCGCCGTTAGTAGAGTGTTGTGGAGATAAAAATAAATAACGCTGATTAGCCGCTGACTAGCGCATGAGCGCTAGAGCGTGTTGGGTGAGACGGCAGGCTGCAGAAAGAGAGGAGACTTGAGAAGAAGGACTTTGGAACGGACACGTTGGGACCGGATCAGGAGTTCTGGTACTAGGAAATGAAGCATGAACAACTTGAGGTGAGTTTGGGAGTCAGAGACACTAATCGGAGGCTGGCGTCCAGCTAATAGCGGGCTGGGATCTGAACATATGCGCCTTTCTTGTGTTGGACATGATAATAAAATATTATGTGTCTTTTGATTTCAATATTTATTAGTCAAATGAACAAGTACAGCAATGGTGTAGCTATTCTTTTCTATTTCTTAGTTGAATTAGCAGACTCCATGCTTCTGGGGCGCACTGCTGCCCTTTGCTGGTTCTTCCAGGTTACAGTCATAGTCCAAACGGGTAACGTGGAGCTCGTATGTCCCTGAACAGCTACTGTATTTTAAGATGGTGGATGACCATGGAGCCTCGACCACAGTTTATGTATATAAAAATGTATAATTTCAAGTTGAGAGGAATATTTAGAATTGATGTTGGTGAGAAATATTAGTGAAAAAGGACACGTTTGTGAGCAAGAGACACAGGATTTGATAGTAAGCAGGTAAAAATATCACACACTGGGCCTTTAACAAAGCAAAAGAAGAGGAGACATGGACTAAAGTCTACAGAGCAGACTCACCCTCTTCCTCAGGTTGTAGGTGAGAACCAAGTTTCTGGCAAAGTGGTTTGCAAAGTTAGCGTAAAATTCCAGAACTTTCAGAAGCTCGTCCCGTTTGATGACATGGAGGTCGCAGTAGGTCAGTGCTCTGACATTAGCACAAGACTGAGCCAGCGTCATCTCCTTCCAGAACACATCCCCAAACACGTCACCTTTCCCTGCAGAAACACAAATAACCAAGCTTAGACAATATTAATAACATTTCAGTTCAATTCAATTCAGTTTATTTATATAGCGCCAAATCTTGGCTCTGGAGTTTTAGTTTGAGGTTAGCTATTTACTTGTTTTAAATGTTGAACCTGAGACAGTACACGGTTTATTTTAATAAGAAAGAAGCACTGTGAATTTTAAATCCTTTGTGTGTGTGTGTGTGTGTGTGTGTGTGTGTGTGTGTGTGTGTGTGTGTGTGTGTGTGTGTGTGTGTGTGTGTGTGTGTGTGTGTGTGTGTGTGTGTCCTGTCTGGCTGTGAAGCAAACAGAATTGATGTCTGAATGCTGGTGACATGCCTTACAGATTTACTCTCAGGTGGAGCATCAAAGCGTCTGCTTTTAATGTCACGCCTGATACTTAAAACTTTATTGTTATTGTTTTTGAATGCTTTTTAATTCTGACCAGACACGGAGTCAGAGGTGAAAGAGAAAGGAAGAGGCAAAAGATGGGGGGGGGGGGGGATTCTACAAAAATAAACAATAATGAACAAGAATCTGCTTCTAGACTTGCAGAAAGAGAGAAGAAAAAAAGCAACAAAAAAAATACATGGGACACAACAGCAATGCAACAAGATCAAGCTATCCCTGCGTCAACTTGATGAAGAAATATATAATCAACCTTGTTTAACTGAACAATCACACGATAATAAATCACAGTGCATTAAGTGCCCACCATAGCCTTAAGACCTGTGTTGAACGTGCCCAAGTCCATACTTATGAGAGCACCATGTGAGCACCTGTGTGTGTACACGTGCTTGTTTATTTAAGGTTTCTCTATAGGAGCGTCCAATAGAGAGTGTGAGGGGCCACAGATCTGCCCCCTAGAGGTGTGCAGGAGACGGAGGGAGCTCCAAGTCCCAGAGATCCTGGAGTTGCCCCAGAGCACAGGAACTCCAGGGAGACTGCGACCAGACAAGCCCGAGCCCCCCTCGAGAGGCACAGAGGATCGCCCTGGGGGGCCAAAACCAGCAACCGGCAGAGTCCCGGGAGATATCGGTGGCAAGCCCACAGGCTCGCCCGCAGCCTCCCACCCCCTAGCCGGCCGAGCCCGGGACCCAATGACCCGGGACCCAGGGGCGACCACCCCCGCCGGGGACCCAGAAGAGCCCAGGGACCCAGACCCCACCAGGCAGCCACCGGGATTGGTCAGGCAGATGCCAAAAATCTTAAACTCCCTGACCCAGGAGCCACGACCCAGGCAGACCAAGGCACCGCACTCCACACCAGGTGTGGCAGGGAGAGGGGAGACGAAGATCTATATGACCAAAAGAAGTCCCAAGAGAAGGGAGGAGTCAAAGGCCCCACCTGACATACACAGTCATACACAAACACAGTCACACACTCCCTCCCTCATGCTCACACATACACATACAACCAAAGACTACAAAAATGCACTCCGGACACCCACTCATGCTCCCCATACACACCCTATTCACTCTGGTCCCGGTACTGCTGAACATGGGGTACAACCATTACCGGTTCCAAGAGTTCGACCCTTTCTGCTGAGGTGCTGATGGACAGCCTCCCCCGCCCAACGCTGAGCACAGCAACCCACCACCCCAGACCCCAACCAGACGGCCAGATCTCCCTCCTAGCCTCCTGCCCCAGGAAGCCAAGCGACAACAGAGGTGTGCTAAGACCCCTAGTCTCCCTCCACCTGCTCCAATATGGTGTTAGTGAGTGTTGATGAGGTGTGTTCCATGGCTGTGGTGAGCGGGCAGAACGGGCATCGTCTGGCCTATGCCAGCTGATGCCACCACACCACCCCACTTGCACCCACAGCCCTCAGTGTCTAAGTGCAGTTTAAAATTGAAAGTGGGCACCGGCACTTGGGATGAGGCGGAGAAATCCCCCTGCCAAATGCCGTTGAATGTGCTCACTCCCAAGGCCCTAAGTGTGTGTTTGCGTGGAATGTCATTGGTGGAAGTGTTTAAGGTGCAGATAAAATTGGGGGGCAGGTTGCCACAGGAATGCGGAAATGGGGTCCATACCCGCACTCCCTGACTTGCCCACCCCCCAAGGTCCTATGTGCATGTTTGTGTGATGATGTGAGGGAGCAGGAGGAGAGAAATGTGTGGGGATGGGGAGGAATAAATGGTTGGGCTTAGCCCTCCAGGGAGCCAGCTCCCCCACTGGCCCCAATAGGCACCTCTGTTGTCAAAATGCCACCCAGAGCATGGAGACCCCAGCCCATCCTGCCAGGGCCCAAAGCAGCAGCATCACAGAGCCTCACGGAGTCCGAGGGCAACAACCCAGCCCCACCCCAGCAGAATGTCTACGTCCATCCCTGCATTTGCACAACTTCCGGACTATAAAAGACGTAGGACATCCACGTAAGGTTGGGTCCTCCCCCTCCTGGACTTACCCCTCCCCTGTGATGGGACAGCAGAGGAGCCAAGGTCTAGGCACTGAGTCAGAGAGTCAGGCACTGCTGCATGTTCCTGCCTTCTTCCCGGCAGCATACATGTCAGGACCCGACCCCCAAGGACCCCCAAGGCCCCGCCCAGATCCCCCCCCCCATGGGGCCGGCCACACCGACACCCCGTGCCCCCAGGCCCCCACCCAGACCAGCCCAGGGGCAATGCAGCCGCCGGGCAGTAACCCATGGCCACCGCCAAGACCTCCAAGAGGCTCCACTCACAACCGCCAGTAGTCCACCCCCGAGGCAACCCAAGCACCTCCAGAGGGGGGCAACGGCCCTCCAGTACCAGACACCCCCCAGTGAACACACCTCCAAGGAACGTCCAGATACTCCAAACTCAGACCCCCCCAAAATAAACAAATAAGAATTTTACATCATTTTATATTGTTTGAATTTTACCATCCTGCACATGCCATTTCGTGTTACACCCTCGTCTTTCATTTTAACACCAACAGTCGGTCGTAACGAGATTCATTCTGCTTTATATTCTATTTAGTAAGAGATAAACTTTATTATCTTTATATGACTGGTAGCTAAAAGATCTGCCTCCCATCTTATTTTTAGATATTCTGGGAACCACCAATACACCTGCAGTCTGAGAGTGAAGTGCTCAGTTAGGAACATATGGAACAATCAGATCACTGATATAAGATGGAGCTTGATTATTAAGAGCTTTAAATGTGCCGTCTGGTTGGGGTCTGGGGTGGTGGGTTGCTGTGCTCAGTGTTAGGCGGGGGTGCCTGCTCATCATCACCCCAGCAGAAAGGGGCTAACTCTGGGAACCGGTGATGAATGTACCCATAGTGCAGTAGTACCGGGACCAGAGTGAATAGCGTCTAGCGTTTATTTTTGTAAGTTTTAGGTTGTATGTGTATGTGTCAGCATGAGGGAGGGTGTGTGTGACTGTGTATGTGTATGGCTGTATATGTCAGGTGGGGTCTTGGACTCCTCCCCTCTCCTGGGACTCTTGTGCTGCTATACATCTTTGCCTACCCTCCCCCTGTCACATTTGGTGTGAAGAATGGTGCCTTGGTCTGCCTGAGTGTTCGCAGCTCCCGGGTCAGGGGGTTTAAGATTTTTGGCGTCTGCCTGATTGATCAAGGTGGCTGCCTGGTGGGATCTGAGTCCCTGGGCTCTGTTGGGTCCCCGGCGGGGCTGATCGCCCCTGGGTCGCTGGGTTCAGGGCTCGGCCGGCTTGGGGGTGGGAGGCTGCAGGCAGGCCTGTGGGCTTGCCGCTGATATCTCCCGGGACTCTGCTGGCTGCTGGTTGTGACGCCCCGGGGCAATCCTCTGCACCTCTCAAGAGGGGGCTCGGGGTTTTCTGCTTGCAGTCTCCCTGGGGTCCCTGCGCTCTGGGGCAGCTCCTGGATCTCTGGGAATTGGAGCTCCCTCCATCTCCTACACATCTTTGGCGGGCAGATCTGTGGCCCCTCACACTCTCTATTGGATGATCCTATAGAGAAACCTTACATATACAAGTGCGTGTACACTCACAAGTGCTCACATGGTGCTCTCATAAGTATGGACTTGGGCATTTTCAACACATAAGGCTGTGGTTGGAACTAAATCCACTGGGATTTACTATTGTGTGATTGTTCAGTAAAACAATGTTGACTTTATATTTCCTCATCGAGTTGACGTAGTGATAGCTTGATCTTGTTGTATTGTTGTGCGTCCCTTTTATTTGAATTTTTTTTGTTTTTCTCTTTATGCAGGTCTAGAAGCAGACTCTTGTTCATTACTGATTGTTTATTTTTGTGGAAACATGGTACATTTTACAGGTACATTTTAGTAATTTCAGTTTCCAAAAAAAAAATGCATAAGCACTGTACACCCAGAGACAGACAAAGAGCCTTGGGATAAGATAGGGAGGAGAGGTGGAAAAAAGCATCTGTACTCTCCAAGAGCCGGAAGAAGAAAATAAATAAATAAAAAATACGAGCCATATGCTCTGTAGAGTTATCCTCAAGCTGCTGCCGCCTCTTTGCAGGTCGAGGTGTACTGGTGCAGTTGAGCTTATCTGCTGCTGGGAGCTCTGTGAATTGAGAACTTGTGGTCAATCCTCAAGAGGCGGGCGGACAAACAAAACCCACAAATTCTGACAAACTCCAAGAAGTGATTATGAAAGAATGAGTTGCTATCAGTCAGGATTTGGCCCAGATTGAGAGCAGGCCCAGTCGAATTGCTGAGGTCCTGAAAAAGAAGGGTCAACACTGCAAATACTGACTTTTTGCATAAATGTCATGTAATTGTTGATAAAAGCCTTTGAAACATGTGAAGTGCTTGTAATCATATTTCAGTACATCACAGAAACAACTGAAACAAAGATCTAAAAGCCGTTTGCAGCAGATTTTGTGAAAACTAATGTTTGTGTCATTCTCAAAACGTTTGGCCACGACTGCAGAACCGAGCTTTTTATTTATTTATTTCCTGTAATTGTTTATTTTTGTTTAACCAATTTAATTGTTTTCCGCCCATTTTGTGTTTTTTTTCTCTTTCTTTTTCTTTTGACTGCTTGTTCCTTTTTTGTGGCCTGTAATGATTTGTAACTGGTTACTTTTAATAAATTGTCAATAGAAGATAAAGGTATTCAATAAAATGTAATATTCCATTAAAAACATGGATTATCTATATTATTAGCCTTCAATATTTGAATAATGATGAAACTCGGTACTTTGGGTATGAACCCACACTTTATAGTAGGTTGACACAGAGACAAAAATATAGTTTATAAAAATGTATTTGATTTTTCTGCTTATGATTATGAATGGTGATTCAAAAGTGATATTAAATGAGACAATGAACGGACTGGTGAAACCTGACCTTGTATGTATGAGCTTCACTATGTAACTCAGAAAAGTGTGATGACTAGGTTTATAAAGTTTATTTGGCTGTTTGTTTGCAAGCGGGGAGCTTTACATCTGGTTGTTGTGAATCAAAATTGGTTAAATTTTAACATTGTTTAAAGGTGCACAAGTTAGTGGGGAATAATCATAATGAGGGACAAATGACTAATTGGGTTTATTCACTATTAGATTGTTAAATCTACTTTCAAGGTTTTTTGAATTTAACATTATAATTTTGATTTTGAATAATGATGGATAAAATCAAGGTTTGAAATCAGTTTGTTTTTAGTATTGCTGGGGACAACAACCTTACACTTGAGTGGGGCTTAAAGATTGCTGGTGACAATCATTAAATAGGCAAAGCATAGAGCAAGTCACACCAAAATCAACTTTTTTTTGGCTAATAACCTGTGTAAATTAGTGTCTAATAGTGTTGTAGACATGTGTATGGAAGCCCATTCCCGCCACTCAGATAAAAATAAAATCTCATAGTTATGACTTGGTATTTCATAATTATGACTTTGTATCTCATTATTATGACTTAGTATCTCATTATTATGAGTTAGTATCTCATTATTATGAGTTAGTATCTCATAATTATGACTTTGTATCTCATTATTATGACTTAGTCTCTCATAATAATGAGAGACTAAGTCATAATTATGACATAGTATTTCTTAATTATGACTTTGTATCTCATAATTATGACTTAGTATCTCATAATAAGGAGATACTAAATCATAATTATGAATTAGTATCTCATAATTATGATATTATGACTTAGTATCTCATAATTATGACTTAGTTTCTCATAATTATGACTTAGCTATCTCATAATTATTAGATAAATTCTAGGACTCAGTTGGCTTCCATAGACTTCCGTATTTTTCAACTGGCAGCGCACAACTTCCAGTCGCGCTGAGTGGTCAGAATGGCTATCTGTACGCATGTGCTGCAAGACCTCCCAAGAAAAATGGTTAACAATATACACCGAATCTTTCTTGCCTTGTCTGAAACGCCAAAATCAAATATGGACGAAGCTTGTATTGTATGTGCCTAGCTACATACACAACTATGAAGGTAAGCTATCAAACCTCTGCGCTGACATCCTTTAACTCTGCAGTCAGAGACGCAAGGGATTCCTATTTCTCCAACCTGGTGTCCCAGAGCAAAGGGAATCCCAAGGTGCTGTTTAACACCATCAGCAGCATCGTCTCTCCTGCCTCTCCTACAGCCTCCATCCACTCTGTTGCAGACTGTGAAACTTTCTGTCTTTCTTTGTGGACAAAGTCAATAAGGTTAGATCTAGCATCTCTCCTTCAGCTTTATCGCTGCCTCTCCCAACTCCAACCAGGCCCATCATCCTAAATAGCTTTGCTCCTGTTTCTTTGCCTGAGTTAACCAAACTAGTTAACTCTATGAAGACCTCTGCATGCCCCCTCGACATCTTTCCCTCATCTTTGTTTAAAAGTGCTTTTCAGTCCATCGGTCCCAGCTTGCTCTCTATAATTAATGCTTCTCTGGTTTCTGGTCAGGTCCCTGCTTACTTTAAGAATGCTGTAATCCACCCGCTTCTTAAAAAACCGAGTCTTGACGCCTCTCTCCATAGAAGCTTCAGACCCATCTCTAAACTTCCGTTCATCTCCAAGATCTTGGAAAAGGTTGTGGCTAAACAACTCACAGCTGCTCTTGATGAACATAACATCTATGATAGCTTCCAGTCAGGTTTTCGTAGAGCTCATTCTACTGAAACAGCTCTTCTTAGGGTCTCTAATGACCTTCTGACTCACAGTGATGCAGGGGACTGTTCTGTTCTGGTCCTACTGGACCTGACTGCAGCCTTTGACACTGTTGACCATCACCTGCTACTGGAGAGGCTGAGAGACTGGGTAGGCCTATCAGGATCTGCTCTGGAGTGGTTCTCCTCTTATCTTTCTGAGCGCTCCTTTTCTGTGGCCGTCTCCAAGTTTAGGTCCTCCACCACCTCCCTTACCCATGGTGTCCCACAAGGTTCTGTGCTGGGGCCTCTGTTCTTCCTCCTCTATCTGCTTCCTCTTCAGCACATCCTGAGCTCCTTCAAAGGAATCTCCAACCATCTTTATGCAGATGATTGATAGATAGGTAGATAGATGATTACTATTTATCTAGTCTAACTGTATCACCTGTCATATTTGTTATATATATATATATATATATATATATATATATATATATATATATATATATATACCTATTTATCTCTTTTAATTAATTTTATCATTTTATTTACATCTTAGTGTTTTTACATGAATGTTTTCTTTTACTATCTTTACCATCAATTTTTATCAGTTACTTTCTATCCATATTAGCTTTTGTTATTTTACAGTTATATATTTTAATCCTCCAGTGTTTCCTCTGCGGAGCCCTCTGCCTTGGGGCCGGAGGTCAGCGGCGGCGGCCGGGGCGCTCCTCGGGTAGTGCCCGGGCAGTGGTGGGGGTTTCTGCCCTCCCCCCCTGGGCGTCATGGGCCAGTGTCTTGGCTGCTGACGTGGATCTGTTACTATCAGGGCAGATAGCTCCGCTGACGATGTGTCGTTCATTGCCTGACCCATCTGAACTCAGCCTATTGTTTACTCTGTTGTTCACATGTGTGTGTGTGTGTGTGTGTGTGTGTGTGTGTGTGTGTGTGTGTGTGTGTGTGTGTGTGTGTGTGTGTGTGTGTGCGTGTGCGAGTGTACGGGTGATTGTATGTCCACCTTGGAAGTTGGGTGCGGAAGGGGAACCGTAATCGTCAATTGTTTTATAGTTGGGGAGGGGGGCTGGGATGGGAATATGGGATCTATGGGGCCATTTTAATCTGTGAAGCACTTTGAGTTGCATTTTTTGTATGAAAAGTGCTGTATAAATAAAGTTGTTTTGATTTGATTTGAGATGACATCCAACTGTACATCTCCTTTAAGCCCCATGAGATGTCTAAGCTGCAGCTGTTACACACCTGCTTAGACTCTATCAAAACCTGGATGGCTGGGAGCTTTCTACAGCTGAATGAAGATAAGACTGAGATCCTCATCTGTGCCCCACACAAGCTGGTTCCCAAAGTCAGAGACTCTCTTGGTCAGCTTGCTTCTCACACCAAACCTTCTGTCAGGAATCTTGGCGTGACCTTTGACCCAGCCCTCACCCTGGATTCTCATGTCAGTTCTCTTGTTCGCTCTTTCTTCTTCCATCTCAGGAACGTTGCTAAGCTGAGTCCCATTCTGTCCCGCTCTGAACTTGAGACAGTTATCCACACCTTCATCTCCTCACGCTTAGACTACTGTAACTCTCTTTTCACGTGTCTGAGCAGAACCTCCCTGAACCGTCTACAGGTGGTTCAGAACGCCTGTGCTCGGCTTCTGACCAAGTCCTCCAAACACGCCCACATCACCCCGCTTCTCCTCCAGCTTCACTGGCTGCAAGTCAACTTCAGGGTTCATTTCAAGATCCTGCTTCTGGTCTATAGGGCCTTACATGGACAAGCACCATCTTACATAGGTGATCTTCTTAGTCCCTACACCCCCAGCAGGTCCCTGAGGTCCAGTGACCAAAGCCTACTGGTTGTGCAGCACCAGGCTAAAGACCAAAGGTGACAGATCATCTGCTGCTGTGGCCCCCAGACTCTGGAACTCTCTCCCCCTAAGCCTGAGATCAGTGGACTCAGTGGTCTCCTTCAAAAAGCAGCTGAAGACTCAGTTGTTCAAGCTGGCTTTTGTATGACCTTCTTCACCTCTCTCTCTTTATTCTGCTCTCCCCACCTATTCCACCTTCCTCAGGATCCACTGATTTCCCTCTTTCCTGTTCTCTCTCTCTCTATCTCTTTCTTTACATTTTTTTAACCACAATTGCCTATTTTTGCTCATTTTAAATATATTTTTAAACATTTTCTAAATTCTTTTTTATATTTTTTGTTTTTGTAAAGCGCCTCGTGATTTTTATCTTGAGAGGCGCTATAGAAATGATACTTTTTTCTCTTCTTCTTCCCTGAGTTACTATAGATGCTACATGCTAGCTCTCTACTAGCCTAAGTTAACACAACAAGGAAACAGTATTGGAGTGATAAGTTAAGGTCATGGGTCATGGGCAGTCAGGAGAGGTCACGGTGAGGTCCGTCCGAGTGTTTCAGGTCAATGAGGAAAATCCAGAAGCCCCACTGCCTGAGCGTAGGGAAACGTTACCCTGCAGGTTCAGTGCAGGATTGATTTAGGCTCAAAAGAAGACTGTTCATGTTTTTAAACGTCACATTTTTGCGAGTCATATCATTGCATTTAGTCTGACAACAGGTCAATGACTTCCCTGAAATACGTGTGTCATGTGGTACATTAGCTTGAAACACTCCATAGACTATTATGGGTTCTATTTGAAGCAGTGATGTTCTGCTGCCGTTCCGCGCCGCTGATGCTTTCAGTGTGAAATTGGGGTTATTCTTTTGACTCACGACTAGCCTTAGATTCATAAAGACTCTGCTTTCTCCCAGATGCTGCACGGATCTGCAGTCCTGCCCACTGACCTTTGTCAGTTCACCTTTGGTGAACCTTTCATAATAAATGGTTTTAAACCCCTTACCTGTTGTCCCGTGAGTGATTCTGCATGTCTTGGGTTAAGTCCCTTCCTCAAAACATGACACTTCCATTTTCTGGAAATGAAATGTAACTTGAAAGCTTCTCACCTAAAATAGCCACCACTTCATCATCCTGGATGACCTCCAATGACCCCGACACCACAAAGCAAAGACTGTCCACACTCTCTCCAGCGTGGTAGATCAAGTCGCCCGGTGCACTGTGGATGGTCTGGAACTCCATAGCAAGAGCCCGCAGGCAGCCGTCGCTGGCCAGCCGAAAGGCCGGGTGTTCCTTAAACACCTTCCTGTTAAGATGGACGCAGATGTCAGCCCGCATGTCCTTGGGACAAATTTCCAGCACCTGCAGACAACCAAGTCAAAGGGAAATCAAGTTAAGCAGGGACAAGTGAGTGTGGAAAACCAGGCGAAATGAGTTGAGTCACCTTCTCGCTTGACACGTGGAGGAGAGCAAAACACACTTTTATGCTTAAAAGCTGATAAAAATGATCTTAAGTATGATTTTATGTGATGTTTAATTAAAATGTATGACTCCATGTAATATTTGAATAGGAAAATGTTTTGAAGTGATTTTCACATCAGCGTGGTGTTTAAAGCTAAAATGATTATGAGTTTTAAAAATGAAGTAAAGGTAAAATGACATTCTGATTTAATAGAAGTCACGTACAACTTGTGGTTTTAGGATTTTTCTATTCTGCACAAACAAGCAAATTATCTGAGTCATTCCTACAATGCAAAAACTTGTTTCCTTTCAAGGTAATCGTAAAGGACGGCTACAAGGCACAATCTCGCCCTCCGTTTGGCAAATCCGATCATGCCGCCATCTTCCTCGTGCCAAAATACAAACAAAGGCTGAAACAGGAAGTTCCGGTTCAGAGGAAGGTCGTGCGCTGGACGGGCCAATCGGTGGCTGCATTACAGGACGCACTTGACGACGCAGACTGGGACATGTTCAGAAACAGCTCCGATAATGACGTCAACGTGTTTACGGAAGCGGTCGTGGGATTCAAAGGGAAACTAGCGGATGATACCGTGGAGACAAAGACTATCACTACATTTCCCAACCAGAAGCCGTGGGTGGATAAAACCATCCGCGAAGCTCTGAGATCCCGCACCGCTGCCCATGGACGTAATTTTGGGGAGGGACAGGGGGGACATGCCCCCCCCCACTTTTTCCAAAGTCAAGTTTTGACCCCTGTACTTTTTACCATCCCAAAACAATATTACGCTATATTAAATTGACACTGGTTGAGCTCTAGGACCAAGCGGAAAACAACCGTTTCCCATTAGAGCATACTGTAAAGATGTAGAAATAGCTTCAATGTCGCTAAGTTGGCAACACTGTGGGAGGACCACTTCATTTGCCGCTCAGGGCAGCGCAAGAAGGAGGAGTAAATAATCGGCCTGTTTTGTTTTATAATCGTTCAAAACTCAGATCGTAATTGGGATTAAAATTCGATTAATTGAGCAGCCCTACTACATATTCAAGAGACACGGATCACATTTGAAAAAAATCGGATCTGTGCTGACTGTCATAAAAAATTAGATATAGGTCACATGTGGGGGAAAAAAAATGGATTTGATGTGCTTTGCCTGCGGTGTGAGTGTAGCCTAAAGTTTGGTTTATGCTTAACGCGTCTGCGCGGCTACATTATGTCATTTTAGCAACCACGCCCCTCCACGTGCCCTTTGCACGGCTAGGAAATTTTCCAACCACGTAGACGGTCCTGCGTGGAAAAACATGACGGACTGACTAGAGCTCGAAGTGGCAGAGGTTTGTAAGTACAGACATCTTTATGATTCAGTCCATAAAGATCACAGTGATAAAAATATTGTTAATAATTGCTGTCACCGTTGGAAAAGGTGAGACAGTAAAAGAATGTCGTAAGCAACAGTGAACTCTACTTATACGGTGTAGTGTTGTATGCATCCCGCAGAGCCCCATGCCGCCCCCTACAGTCTGGGAGAATGTTGGCTCACAGCGGAGACAAGCCGCAGGAAACATAAACGCTGCAAGTTCCGACGTGCGTCTCGTTTCTGTGCAGAATGTACATGCGTCAAGCATAAACCACGCTTAAGGAAACCTGTCCGTAATGACTCCTCTGGCTCCGGGAATTTCAGGAACCTTTACCACAAGAGTTTGTAGATTCTGTATAACTAGCATGGATGTTTTTAATTGACTGGTTTGTTAATCCACTAAATATACAGCAGACTTATTTTACAACCCAGACATCACAGTTTTCTACTTTAGTTTCTTTAACATAACATCTAAGCTCACATTTCATCAGTTATATTGTTAAACCATCATTTATCATAATTTGTTATGTATCATCATTAGTAGTAGAAACATAGCATTAAATTGATGTTTATAAACTTTATTTTTGGCTTTATCTCGAATTATTATGAAGATGTGCTTTCCCTGGCTTTTCCCAAATTAACTGGTTTCAACAGCAATCAAATATTAAAGGGTCAATAATATTGTTAATCCATATTTTTACTGTGGCAAGGCGGAGTAACGAGGACACAGGCAGGATTTGATCCTCAGACTCCCAGGTGAGATTCACGTGTGCTGACCAGTCAGCCAAAGAGACATCTCTGTGGCCAAGTAGCCAGGGCGCATGATCAGTCAGGATATGGTGAGGATACTCACCTTGTCACATCGTGGAATATTACATTTTATTGAATACCTTTATATTCTATTGACAATTTATTAAATGTAACCAATTACATCACGTTACAGTGCAGTACTGGATCTCCACAGGGTGCGGTGCTCTCTCCCTTTCTTCTACACCTCGGACTTTGCCTACAACACCAACAGCTGTAACCTACAGAAGTTCTCGGATGACTCAGTCTTTGTCTGCTGTGTGTCTGTGGGGAATGACCTGGAGTCCAGGCTTGCTGGCTAATATGCACAGATGTGACTAAAATCCTGCTTGCGGCATAATAGGATGTCATTTTTTTTTTCTGTTTTTACCTCAGATTTTGGAGGAAATTTATCTTCAAAAGTCTTGTGGTTGGTTTCATGATGCCATTTCAAATTGGAAACCTTTATCACTGCTATGGTCTCTTCGTAAATTAAGCACATGGGTCTGGTGCTGGATGGAGAAATAATAAATGCAAAGTGTTCTGTCTATTTTCATTATCCGCTTTTCTTTTGGCCGAGAATTTAGAACATGTCACTTTTTTCCCATCCAAAAAACTGCCGATGAATAAGAATAAGAATAAGAACAACTTTATTTATCCCGAGGGAAATTCTTGTGTCATGTACATGTTCAAAGCAGTCGGAGAGACAAAGGAACAGGTGAAATAGAAATATGATATACAATATATTCATTAAAAAAAAAAGATCTACAGTAGTACCATGTAGGATAGTGCAAAACAAACAATCGCATATCTCAATAATTAAATACATGACTGCGTCCTTGTGAATAAGTAATTAAGCCGTCGGTGCAGGCGATTCACAAAAGTGATTAAAGTATTGTGTAAAAGAATATGGGTTTGTAGCAGCATATGATATGATGGGGGGATAAAAACATATTTACAATCAGAACTCTTGGGTAATATTGCACAGTCTGGGAAGGAACAGAATAACCAAGGTAATAGTATTTGGAGAATCACCTACAGCGTGAGGAAGAGTTAAACAGTCCTATTGCTACCGGTACAAAGGATTTCCTGTGGCGGATTTCCTGTGGCAGTCAGTTCTGCATTTCATAATCAATGAACAAGCTGCTCCAAAATTGAAAATAAAATGCATCGCTCACACAGATGAGCAGCGGTAATGTGACAGACTGTGTTTATAACACGGAGAGGACTGTACCTTTGCTCTATTGTGGAGCTGACATGGGGGCAGTGGTCAGCCCAGGGGCAGCGTTAGGCCCGGCTAGTTGGGCTCAAGGCCCGAATCTTTAAAGAGCAAGTCAACCCCTACCAGAGTCTAACTCCACTCCCACTTCATGTTTGAAAAATGCAACGCATGCTGTTGCCTGGCAGACCGAGAGGGCGGAGCTGCTAACAAATACACACACACACAGGCTCAGGACAGCATTGTGACATCATAATGTACCAGATGACATCATAGCATACCTCTTAGCCAATAGCGGTGGAAGATTTAAATTAGAATACAGTGCAGAGTTTTTACCTGACAACGGCACAACTGCCAGTTTTAGGCAGAATATTTAAATTTTAACTAAGATGCACTGAAGTGCCAAATTATTGACGACACGTGTCTGCAGCACGATTAGAAACTCGTTTATTTAGTTTATCAGCAAAAAAAAGTTTATTTGGGGGTGACTTGCTCTTTAATGAAAAGCCCCGGATCTCAAACGTGGAAGTAATATGCAGTACCAAAGTCCAACAGAGAGGGAGCAGCTAGGAGTAGTTTGTATACAGCCTGTCTGAGCCTCCACCACTGAAGAAGAAGCCCTTCATCAGCCGGCTTCTTCTGCAGTGCCTGGTTTCTTCTACACTCTGCCTGAAACGCATGAGTGAAGATGGACATGAGGACGTTTTTTAGACCAAAAGTACGGCGACAGAACCCCAGCTTTGATGAGACTGGTGTTGACTCAGGTTTGTGAGTCTTATTTGAAAATATTTGTTGTGCTGCTGGTTTGCCTAAAGTTAGCTTACTATCAGGTAAAGTTGATGGAGAAAGAAAGGGAATATTTACTATCATCTCACACTAAACACTAACAGGAACAATACTCTGCCCTGAATATGCTTAATATGTAGCTTTAGATTAAAAATTATGTGGTACAAGACATATATGATATTGACTAGTGCGTGTCACGTGTGTGTGTTAAGCCCCGGATCTTACTCAGTCCTTAATCCGCCCCTGGGTCAGCCTATTGAGGGACACCGGTTTACAGCTTGTCTATTCATTAAACAACAAGATATCAGCAAACTTGTCAGTGGATGAATAATTATTTCTGAGAGAAAACACTATCTGTCAGAGATACAGTTCCTAGGGCTCACAGAAACAAAACAATCAGTCTGACACAAATAGGGCCATGATATACTTGCTGTTTAACCTCACGTTGGTGCAGGCAGTAGGCTGCGTCTTTGTTCACAAACTTGCTGCTGCACAGCATGTAGTACTGGAGTGTTCCACTAGGGGGCACACTAGACTACTCAGACCGGATAGAGAGCCGGGTTTGTGGGTACAACCATAATAAACAGGATGTCAATAGATCAGTAACTGGTTTATTTTAAGTCACGACAGAAAAAATGAGAGCAGCGGTACCGTAGATGGTATGGTAGACCTCTAAACCAGAGACGGAGTCACCATGGTGAGTGTGGCTCGCTCATTTTGTCAATTCCACCTACTGGTTCCTTGTATTTTGCAGCATTCAGACGCGTTGAGTTAATTTCGGGGGACGTGCACAAATGGCACTTCAAATCAACACAAATAATGCATGGCAGCCATTTTAAACACATGTTTATGCCATTAAACAGCAAGTATATCACGGCCCTTAGACTTGTTCAGTAATCAGTCCACCCAAGGTGCCATGACACCATCAGTAGGCAACAGTTTTACAAATGCTCTGATGCTGGTTGATGAGCTACCTTGTCGGTGTCGATGCCTCTGGTCATGGACCACGCAGATACGATGTAGTCCATCACTCGCTCACTGAGGCCTTTGGGAACCTGGTAAAGTTTCAGGAAGTCTCGCACGCTGTTAAGCATCTCGTGGTAACGGTTGGTGTTTGCATACATCTGCTGGAAGATGGTGGTGACATTACCAAAGATGGTGGCATACAGAAGAGCTGCAAAGATCAGAGATGTTTAAAAGTTAGTTTAATGTTTACACTCTTATTTTGATTAGTTTCTCTTTACAAAAATCATACTTGTTTAAAGATGTTTGGTGGAAATCATTTAGACCATGGTGAAGCAAAAACAATTAAGAAATACATCAAACCAATTACTACTTCAGATGTTAAAGGTGAAGTGTAGCAAAGACTGTTATATTTGACTTCTTTTCAGATTAGTGCAGGGTTTTTTTTACATTGATGTTTGCCTGTAGTTTTATTGTTCTGCCACTAGGTGGCAATCACAGCGCATTAATGTATGGTTCTGAGTGTTTTGAAGAAGAAGAAGAAGAAAATATCATTTCAATAGCACCTCTCAAGATAAAAATCATGAGGCGCTTCACAAAAACAAAAACAAAAAATATAAAAATTGTAAAAATAGGAAAAAAAGCATTTGAAAATGTTTAAAAATATATTTTAAATGAGCAAGAATAAGCAACTGTGACCCAAAAAAAAATGTTAAGAAAGAGAGAGAGTGAATAGGAAAGAGGGAAATCAGTGGATCCTGAGGAAGGTGGGATAGGTGGGGAGAGCCAAATAAAGAGAGTGGTGAAGAAGGTCATACAAAAGCCAGCTTGAACAAGTGAGTCTTCAGCTGCTTTTTGAAGGAGACCACTGAGTCCACTGATCTCAGGCTCAGGGGGAGAGAGGTCCAGAGTCTGGGGGCCACAGCAGCAAATAATCTGTCACCTTTGGTCTTTAGCCTGGTGCGCTGCACAACCAGTAGGCTTTGATCACTGGACCTCAGGGACCTGCTGGGGGTGTAGGGACTAAGATCACCAATGTAAGGTGGTGCTTGTCCATGTAAGACCCTATAGACCAGAACCAGGATCTTGAAATGAACCCTGAAGTTGACTGGCAGCCAGTGAAGCTGGAGGAGAAGCGGGGTGATGTGGGTGTGTTTGGAGGACTTGGTCAGAAGCCGAGCACAGGCATTCTGAACCACCTGTAGACTGTTAGAGAGGTTCTGCTCAGACACGTGAAAAGAGAGTTACAGTAGTGTCAGGAACCGAGTTCAGAAGACCCGTGAAGACGCCAACACAGTAAAAATATATTTAAAAAAGTCTTTATTGAAAGCAGAGGTACCTGGAGGGCAAGGCTGAGGCAGGTTCAGAGGCAGGCTAAGGTCAAAGTGGCAGGCAAAGAGCAAGGCAGGGGTCAGGCAAAAAACAAGGTCCAGAGGCAAAGATCAGGCAGGGTGGATGGCTGGAGAACTACTGGCAAGGCTGTAATAATCTGGCAGGGAACTGGTGGTTTGCTGGTGAATATATAGTAGGGGAAGCAGGTGTGTAAGATGAGCTGATGAGTGAGGAGCAGGTGAAGTGGATGAAGCTGATGAGGTGTAGGTCAGGTTTCTGTGGAAACCAGGGCTTGGCTTGAGCTAGGTGAAGGGACCAGGTGAGCTGAATGAAGCTATAATGAGGAAGTGGAGGAGGGTGAAGGACGGGATTCATGACAGAGCCCCCCCCCCCCCCCCCCTCAAGGGCGGATACCAGACGCCCACAGGAAACCAGAGCAGGGCAGGAGGAGGGGGACCAGGAAGGAGGGCCAGAGCAGGGCGGGAGGAGGGGGGACCAGGAAGGAGGACCAGAAGAGTCAGGGGGGCCGGCGATGGGGAACCAGGAGCTGGGACTGTTGGAGCCTGGGGGGCTGGCGACGGGGAACCAGGAGCTGGGACTGTTGGAGCCTAGGGGGCCGGCAACGGGGAACCAGGAGCCTGGACTGTTGGAGCCTGGGGGGCCGGCGACGGGGAACCAGGAGCCTGGACTTTTGGAGCCTGGGGGGACAGCGACGGGGAACCAGGAGCCTGGACTGTGAGAGCCTGGGGGACCGGCGACGGGGAACCAGGAGCCTGGACTGTGAGAGTCTGGGGGGCCGGCGACGGGGAACCAGGAGCCTGGACTGTGAGAGTCTGGGGGGCCGGCGACGGGGAACCAGGAGCCGGGACTGTAGGAGTGTGGTGATAGAGGACACTGGGGGACGAGGACTAAGAGGGGACACTAGAGGAGGACGACTAAGAGGGGACACTAGAGGAGGACGACTAAGAGGGGACACTAAAGGAGGACGACTAAGAGGGGACACTAGAGGAGGACGACTAAGAGGGGACACAGACTCGGGGACTTGTGGGGACGTAGACTCTGGAACTTGAGACAGGGGAACTTTAGAGCAGGAGACGTCCTCTTCAGAGCAGGAACCAGAGATGTTTACTTCAGAGCCTGGAGGCGTCGACCCTTGGACTGGAGGCTCGTGGAAAGGCTTTACCTGAGCCCCTTGGATGGGCAGGGCCGGAGCCGGGGCCTCTTGGACCTCATCCGTCAAAGCAGGATGCGATGCATCCTCTTGGAACTCATCCGTCGAAGCAGGATGCGATGCGTCCTCCCGGACCACCGTCGAAGCAGGATGCGATGCGTCCTCCCAGACCACTGCCAGAGCAGGATGCGATGCATCCTCCCGGACCACCGCCAGAGCAGGATGCGATGCGTCCTCCGGGACCACCGCCAGAGCAGAATGCGATGCGTCCCCCGGGACCACAGCCAGAGCAGGATGCGATGCTTCCTCCCGGACCACCGCCAGAGCACGATGCGATGCGTCCTCCCGGACCACCACCTGAGCAGGATGCGATGCGACCTCCCGGACCACCGCCAAGGCAGGATGCGGTGCGTCCCCCGAGACCACCGCCGGGACAGGATGCGGCGCGACCTTCGGGACCACCGCCGGGACAGGATGCGGCGCGACCTTCGGGACCACCACTGGAGCAGGATGCGGCGCGACCTTCGGGACCACCGGTGGAGCAGGACCGATGGAGGTGGGACCCCTGCTGGACATGGATGTGGTGCGGACCCTGGGACCACCGCTGGACATGGATGCGATGCGACCCCGGGAACTACCGCTGGACCTGGACAGGCGGAGCCTCTCGGACAGGCGAAGGTGGAATCTCTGCTGGACGAGGATGTGGTGCGACCTCTGGGACCACCGCTGGACGTGGATGCGACGGAGGGACTCGAGGCTTGAGCGGCGTAGCTGCAAAACCTTGCGTCTGTGAAGGCCATGAATTAGTAGAAGGTCTCCGGGACTGCCACTGTTGCGTTGTCAGGTACCCATTGCGCAAGACGGCCGCAGCAGGCCTGGATGGAGGAGTGAAACCTCTGTGTGGCTGTGGCCTGATGGCCAGCCGCGTTCCCCAGAACGGTGACGCCTGCTCCTTCTCTAGTTCCATGAAGTCCAGGAGCGTGAGATACTCCATGACAGGTATGAAGGGAAAAAATACTCCAAAGTGCTGTGTCGGCGTAGGGTCAGAGTTAGGCCAGATTATTCTGTCAGGAACCGAGTTCAGAAGACCCGTGAAGACGCCAACACAGTAAAAATATATTTAAAAAAGTCTTTATTTAAAGCAGAGGTACCTGGAGGGCAAGGCTGAGGCAGGTTCAGAGGCAGGCTAAGGTCAAAGTGGCAGGCAGAGAGCAAGGCAGGGGTCAGGCAAAAAACAAGGTCCAGAGGCAAAGATCAGGCAGGGTGGATGGCTGGAGAACTACTGGCAAGGCTGTAATAATCTGGCAGGGAACTGGTGGTTTGCTGGTGAATATATAGTAGGGGAAGCAGGTGTGTAAGATGAGCTGATGAGTGAGGAGCAGGTGAAGTGGATGAAGCTGATGAGGTGTAGGTCAGGTTGCTGTGGAAACCAGGGCTTGGCTTGAGCTTGGTGAAGGGACCAGGTGAGCTGAATGAAGGTATAGTGAGGAAGTGGAGGAGGGTGAAGGACGGGATTCATGACAAGTAATCTAAGCATGAGGAGATGAAGGTGTGGAGAACAGTCTCAAGTTCAGAGCGGAACAGAATGGGACTCAGCTTAGCAATGTTCCTGAGATGGAAGAAGGAAGAGCGAACAAGAGAGCTGACATGAGAATCCAGGGTGAGAGCTGGGTCAAAGGTCATGCCAAGATTCCTGACGGAAGGTTTGGTGTGAGAAGCAAGCTGACCAAGAGAGTCTCTGACTTTGGGAACCAGCTTGTCTGGGGCACAGATGAGGATCTCAGTCTTATCTTCATTCAGCTGTGGAAAGCTCCTAGCCATCCAGGTTTTGGTAGAGTCTAAGCAGGTGTATAACAGCTGCAGCTTAGACATCTCATGGGGCTTAAAGGAGATGTACAGTTGGATGTCATCTGCATAAAGATGGTAAGAGATTCCTTTGAAGGAGCTCAGGATGTGCTGAAGAGGAAGCAGATAGAGGAGGAAGAGTAGAGGCCCCAGCACAGAACCTTGTGGGACACCATGGGTAAGAGAGGTGGTGGAGGACCTAAACTTGGAGACGGCCACAGAAAAGGAGCGCTCAGAGAGATAAGAGGAGAACCACTCCAGAGCAGATCCTGATAGGCCTACCCAGTCTCTCAGCTTCTCCAGTAGCAGGTGATGGTCAACAGTGTCAAAGGCTGCAGTCAGATCCAGCAGGACCAAAACAGAACAGTCCCCTGCATCACTGTGAGTCAGAAGGTCATTAGAGACCCTAAGAAGAGCTGTTTCAGTAGAATGAGCTCTACGAAAACCTGACTGGAAGCTATCATAGATGTTATGTTCATCAAGAGCAGCTGTGAGTTGTTTAGCCAACTTTGCAACTCAGAGTAGGGATGTGCGATACCACTGATTTCCTTTCCGATCCGATACCAAGTAAAATTGGGTCCAGTATCGGCGATACAGATACCGATACTTTGCTTAAAGATTTTTTGTTTGAAAAATTAAAAGACAAAGTAATATATTTACATTTTAGATTTAAATAAAACACAAATTTCACTACTCTTTATCCTCCTTTATTTATAAATGATTAACCAACAACATTGAAAAGTTGCTTAAGAGACATCTCAACTCAACTTACATTACAGGTTTTTGTTGAGAAACAACAGCATATTCACTGTTTTCCCTTTGAGTCTGCTCCTTTTTTTTCTCAAAACCTCTCCCGCCTTTGAAAAGATTCTCTCGGCAGGTACTGAAGAAGCAACAATTCCCAGGTATCTTACTGCAAGTTTACTCAGTGCTGGAAAGGTTTGTCCATGCTCCTGCCACCAAAGTAGTGGATCCTTATCTCGACGAATTAATTTTTCCTCTGAGTATCGACGTACTTCAATTAATACATCAGTGGAAGCAGAGCGATGGTGTTGGTTAGACATAACCTGCTTGTCAAAATCTGTCCATATCCCTCCTTTTGTTGCAGTTGAACCTGATGCTGTAGGGCTCTGGTTATACCCTGAGGTAGAAGGTACTGAAGCAGAAGGTTCTGAGGTAGAACAAGCAGTGGAGACTGAACATGGAGTTGGAGGGACAGCTGACTGTCCTGCCTGATAGACTTCCTGCATTTCAGCACAAAGACGTTTTTTCATAACCTCAACATTGTCTTTGTCTCGAAAACCAAAATGTTTCAACCTAACATCCACAAATGTGCTGGCAGCTAGACAGTGAATGGTTTCAACACCCCTGAATCTGCGCTGGCATTGCTGTGCCAGCTGTGTGGCAAGTGAGTTGCTCTGATGTTCACAAGCTGATACAGCTCTGTGAATGAGTGACACAAGTGGAATCACCTTGGATACTGAAATATGTTTTTCAGATTAAACTTCCCGTGTTACTTCTTCAAATGGCTGTAGTGCATCAACTATCTGCTTGATGAGGGACAATTCTCCCTGATTCAAGCACAACGTGTTCTTCCCTAAAAGGCAGAGGACAGTGGTCATGGCTTCATTTTGCACACAAAGCCTTTCCAGCATCTAATAGACAGAGTTCCAGCGGGTTTCTACTGACTGAATTAGCTTGTGTTCTGCCACTTTCAACTGTTGTTGAATATCTCTGAGCTTCTCTGTGGCCTTACTGCTGTGGTGAAAATATGACACAATTGCACTGCATTTTTCCAGGACCTGCACAACTTCAGGGACAGCTTTTAGACTGTCTTTTACAATTAGATTCAGTGTATGTGCAAAACAAGGATGATGCCTCCAACCAGCCTTGTGTACTGCAGCAACCATATTTGCACCGTTGTCTGTAACAACTGCCACCACCTTCTCAGTAATGCCACATTCTTCTGTGATTCGCTTTAGCTCTAATCTGATATTATCTGCTGTGTGTGTTCCATGGAAAGTATGGGTTTCCAACACAAATTCCCTCATTTGCCAATTTTCAATGAGATGGCATGTTACGGTCAGATATGCCTCTGTGGACACTGATGTCCACATATCAGAGGTTAGTACAACACTGGAAGCATTTTTCAAAGATGCTCTTACTTTTTCTTTACATTCTGTGAACATATTTACAAGAACAGTCTCAGTTAGTTTCTTCCTTCCTGGAAGTTTGTATTTTGGGTCAAGAGCTCTCACAAATTGTTGGAAACCTTGATCCTCCACTATGGACATATGCTGGAGGTCCTTAACAATCATCTCTCCTAGGTATCTTGTGAGTGTTGCTGCTCTTGGAGAATCGTCTACAAATATAAAATACAAAGGGCACATAAAATGAAGGTATATATTGATTTGAAGTGGAAGCAGAGGCTATATCAAGTGTAATATGATCTAACAAATGATTTCTATACTGGTTGATGCAAAGGGTATCTCTATTTTTCCAATTCAAGAGGATAGATTTCTTAGCGATGCATATGGCAGTCAGAACCACGTGAACTACAGATGTTTCAATCAGGACGTCGTCCAGGTTTCACAGTAAAAAATAGAGAGGGGGCGGTTGGGATATGACATTTCAGACACTTTGACAGGTCTTCACATACTCTACCCCAAAATTCCTGGACAGGTGGCCAGGACCACAGTGTGTGAATGTAATTGTCAGGAATGTTGTTTGTGCAGTGTGTACAGGTGTCAGACGACACAAACCCCATCTTGAACATCCAATGACCTGTATAGTGTACTCTGTGTAGAATTCTGTACTGAATTAATTGTAAATTGGGGTGTCTGATCATTTTAAAAGTTTTTAAACAAGTTTGGGACCAGAAGTTCTGGTCAAAGCTGATTGATAGATCCACCTCCCATTTTTCAATAGGGATTGCTATTCTATCGTCTATTTTGGACAGTCTTATATACTTTAGACAGTAGTTTAGGGGGTTTGAGATTATAGAAGTCTAATACCCTTGGTGGTGTTTGTAATTCTATTTTAGTGAGCTTAATTTTTTGTTTGACTACAGATTTAATTTAGTGGTATTCTAAAAAGCTATTCTTATCTATTCCAAATTGTATTTTTTTTCTTCACAAGCACTGTTTTGCTGTAGGTGGCCCTGAGCATGGGGAACCTGCAGGCTCCCCGCCGAGCTCAGCCCCTCCAGGACCGCCAACACAGCATCCTTCCGAACCACCCTCCGATATTCTCTCACAGGTCGAACAGGTTGTGGGGCAGGCAGGTGCTCTCATGAATCAAGTCAATCTGGACAAACAATGTAAGCTCCTACTAAAATACAAAGACTCTTTTTCAGTCGACTGCCTAGATTGCGGGTTGACTACGATCTATGAGGTAAGGATTCCTATACCACCACATGCGCCGCCAACCTTTGTGCATCAATACAAGATTCCTCTGGCATCCTATGTACCCATCCAGAAAATCATTGACAGCATATTAGTAAAGGGTATCATTTGACCCTGTAACAGCACCTACTCGGCTCCATTGTGGCCGGTGAGGAAACCTAATGGTGAGTAGAGACTAACCATTGACTACAGAAAATTTAACCAACAGGTTCCATTGTCTCAGTGGCCAATGGCCTGTCTGGATCAAGAACTTCTGAAGGTGAGAGATGTTAAATGCTTTTCTACCCTTGACATTGCGTCTAAGTTCTGGACAATTCCTGTCAATGAGTCTGACCAAAATAAATTAGCCTTAACCTTCGCCAACCGCCAATACACCTTCACATAGTGCCCATTTGGCTACTCTAACTCACCCTCTGAATTCAACGTTTTCTTGGGCAAAGCCTGGCCCGACGCTCATGAGCAAGGCACCATCATCTACGGCGATGATATTCTGATTCGTAAACAGTCTTTGGACACCTGTCTGGGCTGGACCATATATGTCATGGGTCAGCTCACAGCTGCATGTATGAAAATCTCCCTCACAAAAGGTCAGTGGTGCAGGTCGAAAGTACAGTTTGTTGGCCTCCTTGTGGGACCACAAGGAGTGCAGCCTCAACATGGTAGAGTCCAGGGCGTTGCCACCATTAAAGCTCAAATGAATGTCTCTGAACTGCGGAGTTTTTTTGGGTCCCTAAGGAAAATTAAACAGATTAAACCCAGCTAAGAAATAAGCATGTCTCTGTCTGGGGGAAATGGAAAAGCAGCCCTCTCAGAGGACTCCATAGGTCCCACTGTTCACAGAAGTCTAAAACCACTCAGTTCACACACCCAGAGACCATAGGACTCATAGCTGTAATAATAATGGCAAATTATCCTTTGATACCCATTATGATAAAATTATAAAATCTTTATTTATCTTTGTCCACGACTTGTTATTTAAATGATAAATGACCCGCACTTGTATAGCGCTTCTCAGAGTAAGGACTCCAAAGCGCTTTACCCTACAGTGTATCATTCATCCATTCACACACACATTCACACACTGATGATGATGAGCTACGATGTAGCCACAGCTGCCCTAGGGTACACTGACAGAGGCGAGGCTGCCGAGCACAGGCGCCACCGGTCCCTCTGACCACCACCAGCAGGCAAGGTGGGTTGTCTTGCCCAAGGACACAACAGCAGAATTCTCTGTCCGGAGCCAGGATCGAACCTGCAACCTTCTGATTTCTGGACAACCCGCTCAACCTGTTGAGCTACTGCTGCCCAATTTAGAAGCCGTATAAAGATTTTAATATAAAGTTAAGGTTTAACACTCAGGTTTGAAACATTCAGGAACAACTTTGCTCCAGAGAGCTAAATGAAAAAATTGGGACTCACATCCAATCATCATCATAGCAACAGCAAAGAGCTTCTCTCCATCCGTGTTTGGTGCAATGTTTCCAAATCCGATGCTGGTTAGACTGGTCATGGTGAAGTACAGCGAGGAGATGTATAAAGAGTCTTTGGTGGGGCCCCCCTCCCAGCGGCCCAAGCCTGACACGTTGAATCTGTAAGGTGTCCCCACAGTCTCTCCTAACAGGTACAGCCAGCTGTCCAACCTCACACTGTTTGTGTCCTCATCAATCACCTCGTAGTCTCCGATGCTGTACCAGATACAGGCCAGCCAGTGGGCTGCCAGGCCAAACACACACACCAGCAAAACCAGAACCGCAGCGCCGTACTCAATGTAGTGGTCCAGCTTCCTGGCAACTCGTCCTAAACGCAGCAGACGCACCACTTTCAGTGAGCTGAAGAGGCTACTTATTCCCTGGAAAAAGAGAAGGAAAACGATCAAAGGATACAGATAAGAGAATATATGAAACATGTTTTGTTTTGAAGAGGCCATAAGAATGAAGAACCTCTCACATTATTATAGAAAACATTTTCAGCTGTTTGCCATAACAATAAGTGCAGTGAAGGTGACAGGTGCTGTTATGTCGCACCCAATCTCACAGCAAGAATGTTGAAGGTTCAAACCCCGGCTATGGCCTCTCCAAAGTGCAGTTAGCATGTTCTATGAATGCATGTGTGGATTTCCACCAGAAGCTTCAGCTTCCTCCCAAGGACCAAATGCATGCATATTAGAATTACATATGAAATGTAAGTTGGTTTGGGTAAAAGTATCTGCTAAATGAATAAACATAAACATGATGTTCATTCTAAATAAATAGTGCTTTTACATCTAAACTGCCTGGGTCACATCTGGGTAGCCTGCATTTTTTTTGTGTGTTCAGCCAAACTTTTTTTCAGACCTCCTCCCCGCCACTCCGGCTGGGGCTAATGTGACTCTACACACCCACTGCCGGCTGATTGGCCGGCTAAAATTCATGCATACCTTTAGTGGGAGCCTCCGTTTGGCAGGTGGAATCAGTGGGCAATTCATTATTATTCTAGATACTGTGGAGTAACCATCTCTTCTGAGTTGCAGTGCCAGCTCTCTCTCTCTCTCTCTCTCTCTCTCTCTCTCTCTCTCTCCTCTCCTCTCTCTCTCTCTCTCTCTCTCTCTCTCTCTCTCTCTCTCTCTCTCTCTCTCTCTCTCTCTCTGAGACAGTGTATGTGCACAGCGCTGTCTCACTGGGAGAGAGAGCAGGAAGCAATATCAGAGTCAGAGTCTCCAAAAGCAACATTTCTCACTGCCATCTTTGTTTACTTTAACATAAGGAGGACACCACTTCTCCATGTGTCGTTTGCCCCTCCAACATGCTTGGAGAATTCTGCGTCTGAAGGCTGTGTGAAAAGTCTGGCTTCTATCACTTAGGCAACTGGCAAGGGTAGAAAATATCTACCAGCAAAAGTTTTGGAGCAAGTTATCCATTTGTTTATTTCTTGTCAGCTGAACTACTGCAACTCCCTCTATTATGGGCTAGAACACTCCACCTTGCATCGTCTGCAGTTCGTCCAAAATGCAGCAGCTCATTTGCTAAAAGGTACAAGGAGGCGTGATCACATAACTCCGGTGCTTGCTTCCCTTCACTGGCTTCCCGTTCAGTATAGGATTCAACGCATGTTGGCGAGCGCCTGGTGGCCAGGCTTTTACCCTTGGAGCCCAGCCCGGCACAGCCCGAAGAGGAAACGTGGGTCCCCCTTCCCATGGGCTCACCACTTGTGGGAGGGACCAAAGGGGTCGGGTACAGTGTGTGATGGGTGGTAGTAGAGGGCGGGGACCTTGGCCGTCTAATCCTTGGCTACAGAAGCTGGCTCTTGGCACATGGAATGTCACCTCTCTGGTGGGGAAGGAGCCTGAGTTGGTGGTGTGTGAAGCTGAGAGGTTTCGACTAGACATAGACTCACCTCAATGCAGGCTCTAGCTCCAGAACCAGTTTCCTTGAGAGGGGTAGAACTTTCTACCACTATGGAGCTGATCCCACTGAAAAGCGCCGAGCAGGGGTGGGCATACTAGTTGCCCTCCATCTTGGTGCCTGTATGTTGGGGTTTACCCCAGTGAACGAGAGGGTAGCTGGTATCCAGTTGAGTGAACGCTGGTGCGTTTTGCTGCCGCTGCTCACCGGTCAACGTTGATTTTCTATGTTGGACTGACACTATCGGATTGTTGACTGGACTGTTGAATGGGCCTAACCTCCGTTATGTAGACCAATGCTATTCCTGGGTGTCCTGGGTCTACCTTTAGGTCTCCTCCCTGTAGGATGTGCCCGGAAAATCTTACCAGGGAGGTGTCCAGGAGGCATCCTGACCAGATGCCCGAGCCACCTCAACTGGCTCCTCTCGATGTGAAGGAGCAGAGGGTCGACTCAGAGCCTCTCCCGAATGACCGAGCTTCTTTATGAACAGAATCGGTGACAAAGGGCAGCCTTGGCCTTGGTCCACCTCTCACTGGGAACGAGCCCAACTTACTGTCGGTAAGGCGGGCCAAGCTCTGACACCGGTCATACAGGGTCCTAACAGCCCGTATCAGGGGGCCTGATACCCTATACTCCCGGAGTACCCCCCACAGGGCCCCCTGAGGGACGCGGTCAAACGCCTTCTCCAAATCCACAAAACACATGTAGACTGGTTGGGCAAATTCCCACACACCCTCCAGGATCCCCCTAAGGGTACAGAGCTGGTCCAGTGTTTCACGGCCAGGACGAAAACCACATTGCTCCTCCTGAATCTGAGGTTCAAAAATCCGACAGACTCTCCTCTCCAGATCCCCTGAATAGACTTTACCAGGAAGGCTCAGGAGTGTGATCCCCCTGTAGTTGGAACACACCCTGCAGTCCCGCTTTTTAAATAAGGGGGCCACCACCCCAGTCTGCCAGTCCAGTGGGACTGCCCCCGATGTCCACATGATATTGCAGAGCCGCGTCAGCCAACACAGCCCCACAACATCCAGAGCCTTAAGGAACTCCGGGCGGATCTCATCCACCCCTGAAGCCTTGCCACAGAAGAGCTTTTTAATCACCTCAGTGATCTCAGCACCAGAGATTTGAGAGGCCAACCCAAAGTCCCCAGACTCTGCTTCCTCACTGGAAGAGGTGTCGGTGGGATTGAGGAGATCTTCGAAGTATTCTGCCCACCGATCCACAACGTCCTGAGTAGAGGTCAGCAGCACACCGCCCCCACTATAGATAGTGTTGGTAGCGCACTGCTTTCCCCGCCTGAGGTGCCAGATGGTGGACCAGAATCTCCTCAAAGCCATACGGAAGTCTTACTCCATGGTCTCACCAAACTCCTCCCATGCCTGGGTTTTTGCCTTGGCGACCACCCGTGCCGCGTTCCGCTTGGACTGCCGGTACCCGTCAGCTGCCTCTGGAGTCCCACAGGCCAAAAAGACCTGATAGGACTCTTTAGCTTGACAGCATCCCTAACCGCCGGTGTCCACCAGCGGGTTCGGGGGTTGCCACCACGACAGGCACCAACGATCCTATGACCACAGCTCCAGTCGGCCGCCTCAACAATGGCGGCACTGAACAGGGTCCATTTAGACTCAATGCCTCCCGCCTCCCCCGGAACATTTTGGAAGTTCTGTCGGACCCTCTCCTCCTGTATTGCTAATATTCAGCTACCGGACAATCTCTCCTCTCCTGATGACCTGGCTGCTCTCTACAATGATCAGTTAGCTCACTGTTTAAACTCCCTTGATCCAGTTAAAACTCGTTCTGTTTCTTTCTGTCAGTCTGTGGTTTTCCCCTGAACTCCAGACACTGAAAACCAAATCCAGGCAGCTTGAGTAGCTCTACAGGAAAACTGGTCTCACTATTCACAAAAACTATATAAAAATCATATGACTCAGTGTAAGGACTTAATTACACTAACAAAACTACAGTATTACTCCCGTCGAATCAACTCCAATCGAGGCAAGACTAAGTCACTGTACTCCATTAACAATAAAATGCCACGGCCATCTGACTCTTTACCCCACATATGTGCTCTACTGCTACTTGTAATGCCCTTATTCTGTTCTTTAATGAAAAAATAATCAACATTCACCGTGCAATCAACTAAAGCATCACCCCTACCTCCCCATAAGATCCTCTCAAACCAACACAGTTACTTTCCATTTTCCAACTTCCCAGTGCTTCTGAGATATCAGATATTATCCACAAGTCAAAGCCTTCTACCTGCCTTCTTGACCCCCTTCCCACGGCCTTGGTTAGATCCTGCCTCCCCTCCCTGCTCCCTCTCATCTCCGCTCTCATACATGCATCCCTTTCTTCCTGTACTGTTCCCTCTATTTTCAAAACTGCTGCAGTTACTCCAATATTTAAAAAACCTGGTTCAGATCCTAACATTTTTACTAATCTCCACCCCATCTCCAACCTACCCTTTGTCTCCAAAATCGTAGAAAAAATTGTTGCTGCCCAACTCCACACCCATCTTACCCTGAACGCCACACCCATCTGACCCTAAACTTCTTTTATGAATCCTTCCAGTCCGGTTTCTGTCCATTTCGCATCACAGAAACAGCCCTCCTCAAAATAACAAACGATCTCCTCATTGCTGCTGGTCTATTATCCATCCTGGTCCTCCTTGATCTGAGTGCGGCCTTTGATACAATATCTCATTCCATTCTTCTCCATAGGTTATCGCTAACATCCCTCTTCAGTGGTTCCAGTCCTACTTATCAGGTCGCACTCAGTTCATCACTCTCAAATCCTCCCGCTCAAATCCTCTCCTGTCTCTTCTGGTGTGCCCCAGGGCTCTGTCCTGGGACCCCTCCTTTTCATTATATACATCCTTCCCCTTAGCAATATTTTCTGCAGATTCACTATTCATTTTCACTGCTTTGCGGATGACACCCAGCTCTATCTGTCCAGTAAGCCAAATTCTGCACTTCCTCCCTCCTCCCTCATCACCTGCCTTCAAGAAATAAAATCCTGTTTCAGTTCAAACTTTCTAAGATTAAATACAGACAAAACATAACTTCTTTTGGTTGGTACCAAGAACACCCTCTCAAAATTTGACAGTTTCTCTTATCATTGATAATACCTCAGTTTCCCCCTCTCCCCAGGTCAAGAGCTTGGGTGTCATCCTCGACAGCACACCATCTTTCCAATCTCATATCAATAGCATCACACGGTCAGCTTATTTCCATCTTCGTAACATTAATAATCTTCGCCCCTCCCTTACCGTCCACTCTGCTTCTATCCTCGTCCATAGTCTGGTTACATCACGTATCGATTACTGCAACTCTCTTCTCTCAGGCCTCCCCCAGAAAACCCTCCATAAGCTCCAGTTGGTTCAGAATGCAGCAGCACGTATAATCACTAAAACTCCCATCTCTCATCACATCACCCCTTCCTCAAACAGCTCCATTGGCTTCCAGTGCACACCAGGATTGACTTCAAGATTCTCCTTCTCACCTTCAAGGCCATCCATAACCTCGCCCCTCACTACCTCACAAATCTCGTTCACATCGTCCCGTTCCCTAAGGTCCTCCTCTTCAATTCATCTCTCCCTCCTTCCGTCTCAGCACCATGGGGAGTAGAGCCTTCAGCTGCACCACCCCCAAACTCTGGTACTCCCTTCCCCCTCACATCAAGAGCATTAACTCATTCACAGAATTCAAAAAACAACTCAAAACATTTACATCAGATCAGGGATTTCCCACAAAGGTTCCAAACCTTCATACATGCACTTTCTTTGACAAATATAGGTTTATAAAATAGTTGTAGAGTTTATCTTGTATTCAAAAAAAAGTAAAAAATAAATAACTTGAAAATAGTTAATTTTTTGTCTAGATTTTTTCTTCCATTTCACCAATATTTAAATTACATTTAAAAAAATCAATCAAATGTGTTTATGATCATTTAAAAATGTTCAGTTAATAAGTTATAAATCACTGGTGCATCATAATCTTATATATAACAGATGACAATTGTGACTGTAGAAAGTTAAAAATGTTCTATGAACTTTACCAAATGTGTTAAAGAGTGTTTGTAAATGTTTACTTAATCATTATTTAAACATTTGTAAATGTAAACTCAAGCCTTTAAAAATAAATATTAACTAATACCTCGTAAATAATCTGTTAATAACTTACTAAACACTTATAAAGTTATTTGTAGGTCACCCAAATCCTTTATAAATGATTATCTACGACCTTGCAAATTATTTCTTAATGACTTATAAATGTTTAACAACAAAACATTATTGTAAAATGTTACCAATTTGATCAATGAAAGTCAGACATTACTTTTCAACCATGCTATAAAGGAATTACTGGGTCTGTAAAAGTTACTGGCCAGAGATGAACTTTCCATGAATGGCATGTGTAAAAAGAATTAAAAGTCCTGATGAAGAAATATGCTTGGGAGAGCAAAAGTCTCTAGCTGACCTGGCAGCAGCCAGATCTCTATGTGGAGCCCTGTCCTTTGTCAAATCTACCATCATAAAGAAGGAGGGCTATCTGGTAGAATATTATGAGCTAACTGGAGGATGCACAAGTAAGTGCCAGGCTGGCACTGGCTAGCATATTTTGTCTTTAGCCAAACACAGTAACAACTCAAATGATGTATACCATGTGCGCCTGGAAAGCAGCCGGCTGCGTCTTCGTTCACATACTTGCTGCTACACGGCACTGCACTGCATGTAGCACTGGAGCATTCCACAGGGGGGCATACTACAGAACTCAGACTAAAAAGAGAGCCGGGTTTGTGGGTACAAACAAAACAAACATGGCGTCAATAAAAGAGCTCACTCACTGGTTAATTTTGAGAAAAAAAGGCAGCAGCAGTATCGTAGATGGTGTGAAATACCTCTAAACCAGAGACAGAGTCACAGTGGTGAGTGTGTCTTGCTCGTTTTGTCAACTCCACCAACTGGTTACCCGTATTTTGCGGCGTTTGGACGTGTTGCATTAATTTCAAGAGACGTGCACAAATAATACTTCAAACCATCACTTCAAAGTATTGCATGGCAGCCATTTTAAACTCTCGCTCGCATTGTTCAACAGTAAGTATGTCACAGCCCTTAGACTGGTATTTGCTGAAGCTTATATGTCTGGCAACATGCCCATATGCACTGGGCAAGCTGGGATCAAACCAGCAACCTATAGATCAACACTGAGCAACACCTGCCGCTGCCCCAAAGCCCAATGGCTGCACACTTGGGCTAGTCAATATAGAAAAGAAGCATATCAATTAAAAAATACATATTGATTGATGTCAATAAATATTGAAAAATAATTAGAAAAACTAAAAATATATGTTTTAAGTGCAACTCTGACCATTTTATGCTATTCCTTAATTAACCACTTTCAATAAAGAACAAACAACTGACTTAAATTCAATATTTTATTTAAACATCTTTATTTTACTAAGACTGAACGATTCCAGGAAAAGATTCAATAGTAATGGTTTTTCAAGCAGAAATGGAGATTTCAGTTGAATTTATAATTTTCTTTAAATCAAGGTTCTGATATAGAAAAATAGCATATTGATACAAATATTTTTATATTGATCGATATCGATAATTATTGACAAATATATGAAAAAAATGTAGAAAATATATTTTACGTGCAACTCTGGCCATTTTGTGGGGGCATTTTTCATTTTTCTCCTCTTCTCACTGCGACACCTTGCTGCCTCATGCTCTGTTTTGGTTTGAGAGGGGAGAGCCTGGTGACGAATGGTGCCCGAGTCTGTGGTTTTGATTGGTTAGGAGTAAGAAGTGAGTCTAGTATGCTGCTACCTGATAGTTTATAAGGAAAAAAGGTTATAATGAAAATGGAAATTTTTTTATCGAAGTTTTATCGACCCATTTTTTCCTATCGGCCCACATGTCTATTGATAGATATATGAACTACTGAATCATCGTCCAGCCCTAGTTCAGTTGCAGCACATTATTCATGAGGATATTTACAAACATGACAGGAAATTACTTCATACAATCCTGCTTTCAGCCATTTCCTCACCTTTCTGTAACCCCCCCCCCCCCCCCCCCCCCCCCGAATATTCACAGGTCCCATCACGGTAATGTAACAATTGCCCCTGACAGGAGCAGGGTCCAGCTCGCCGTGGGGCGTTTTTGCTTGGGCTACAGAAATACCTTATGGGGGTTACTTTAGCTTTTCACTAACCACTTAGAATTGGAATCACAGTACGTTATTTTCCCTGCAACGTTTGTCAAAATAAAAGTCTACACTAACTGATCGTGTCGCACCACCATGGCAAAATAAAACACATACATTTTGGTTGATTTTTTAAAAGATATTGTAATGACTCCAACTTGTTCTTTCCATTTCGGATCTTTGTTCCAGGTTACTGTTGGCCGCAGCCCGCGCCTTAACTCCAGGAAAAACAACGTTGACAATCTCCGTTCAAACTAGCTCGTTTTCTCTTTCAGTCACCTGCCGTCTGTTTTGACTTGATAGGGGAAGGCTTGGGGAAGAAGGGTGCCTGGATCTGTGTTGTTGATTAGTTGAGAGTAGGTAATAGGTCTGCCATTAAGCTACCCAATAGGCTGAAAGGAAACTTTTATTATAGAAGTTTTAATCAACCCATTTTTTAAAAATTGCACCACACGTTCATTGATGGATGTACATCATAGCTGAATTTTCTTCCAGCCAAATTTCGCAATACAGGAAACTCTGAAACACTTTCATTCAGATCATCATCAGGTCAGATCGGCTCTGTGTAAAGGAGAAAGAAGCATGCCCAGATAAAATCTCTGAAAGGATCCTTAGAAACTATTCCGCTTGTAACTGCAGAGGGTATTCCCCACCTGGCTAAAATCATCTCAATCACCCCTGAAACCAGCCTAACTAAACCCTTCATAAGAACCCTGTTTGTGGATTCCAGCTCAGTCTTAAATACACTCCACACAGGCTGGCACAGAAAGTGAGCCATTGTGAACCAAACAGTTCACTTTGCACGTGGATGATAGACTTTCTGAGCCATTTTTTAATTGGCGACGGTGGCACAGGAGTTAAGTGCTCCTCCCATAATCGGAAGGTTGCAGGTTCGAGCCCCGCTCAGTCTGCCGCTGCCGTTGTGTCCTTGGGCAAGACACTTAACCCACCTTGCCTGCTGGTGGTGGTCAGAGGGGCGGGGGCCCCAGTGCTCGGCAGCCTCGCCTCTGTCAGTGCGCCCCAGGGCAGCTGTGGCTACATTGTAGCTCATCCCCACCAGGGTGTGAATGTGTGTGTGAATGGGTGAATGACTGATTGTGTTGTAAAGTGCCTTGGGGGGTTCTAGGACTCTAGAAGGCGCTATATCAAATACAGGCCATTTACCATTTACTGTGTGAAAGGAGCTGCATAAATAAACCGTACCACATCACTCACCTCGTCCACATTCTCAAAGGCATTGATGACATCATAAGGCAGACAGGACAGCAGGTCAATGACGAACCAGGTCTTCACGTAGTTCATGCGAATTAGTTTTGGGTCAGAGATGACCTCTCCTGCAGGACCAACAAAGGTGGTGTGGAAATTGAGAACGATGTCCACGAGGAATATGACATCGACAATGCTGTCCACCACCAGCCAGATGACATTGTTCTGTTTGGTCTTGAAGGAGACATTGTAGGGCACCATGATAGCTGTGTAGAAGGTGAGGATGAGGATGACCCAGTCCCAGGTGGTTTTAAACAGGCAGTAGTGCAGAATGATGTGTGGGGGTGTCTTTGGAGTTTCTTGTTTGTACTGAGGCAAAAGGTCTGAACCCAGTTGTAGAACCTGACACACACACACACACACGTGCGAAGAGAGAAACTCGTGTTACATCCATGATGAATGTCTGTTATTATTTCTCATCTAGAATTTTGTCTTAGAAAAAAGATAAATACATTTGTTAAACACATCGTAGGAACTTGTGGACTGCTCTAGTACATTAATGTACAACATCAAGTACGAAGTCTATCCCTAAAAATACAAATTTACTGTGTTCAGTGTAATGTTGGAAAAGGCTAACAAAGGTATTTGTCCACAGCACTGTAGAAGAAGACATTCTTTTATATAGCGCCTCAAGGTAAAAATCGTGAGGCACTTCACACAAAAAATTTAAGATAAAAAGATTTCAAAAATGATTAAAAATATGTTTAAAAAGAGAAAAGGAAAAAAAAGTGTAAGGAAAGGGAGAGAGAAAATGAACAGGACAGAAGGAATTCAATGGATCCCGGGAAAGGCAGAATAAGAACAGAAAAAGGAGAGGGTGGTGACGAAGGTCACGCAAAAGCCAGCTTGAACAGGTGAGCTTTCAGTTGCTTTTTAAAGGAGGCCAGAGGTCAAATAGACAGTCGGGTGTCCAGCAGCCTTCCTCTGCTAGGAATGTTGTGTTCTTCCCTGTATCAAAACAACTCGAAAGCAGAAAAAACACTGATTCTAACCTTAGCCCCATTCCCATCTGTACCAAGTCGGCCCAGGCCGGGCAGCCCCAGTCGGCCCCAGCCTGGCCCGGTTGTTTCTACGCATCCTTGCTTAGGTATGCAAGGAATGCAGTCAGAGACACTTTCAGTTTCTGGGTAATCAGCATGATAATGAATGATAATGAATTGAGCATGCCTTAAGCCCATGTGGGCTGATTCTACCCACCAATCAGAGGCTTGCTCTAATGGAAGGTGTGAATTTGCTGTCAGCAGTGGGTGTGTTGGCCCTGGTCGGCCTGAAGCAGACCCCCTCGAGAAGAGGGCTGAGAATGAGCCTTGGTTGGCCCGGAAAAATTCCAGGACACCCAGATATGTAAACAACCTACGCTGCCCGGGCCGACCCGGTACAGATGGGAATGGGGCTCTTGTCTCTTCAGAAGATAGTCAAAACGATTCCTTCACACGACTTCTCTTCCGCCACTGTTAACATCCTGCTGCAAACTCCAAGGTCTCATGCAGAAGACGAGACTTTTCCTTTTTTAATCAAATGAATCTTATTTTGTCTCATTAAATGATTCTTCAGAAGTTGGTTATAATTACAATTATCTACAATGAATGTTCTATCTAAAGTGATTTAATAATTAATTAATTAATCAACACAAATGTTCATTATTTCATGTATTATTTCCGATCTTAAATACACTAAATGAGTCTACTTGATGATTTAATGATCAATTAATTATCTGTTACATTCACATAATAATATCAGTATATTAACAAATGAGTGTTTAACAGACTTACTCCACATATTAAGTAAAATAAGCGGTCTAAGCGTCACAGAAAGGGGAGTGCCTGAGGGTCTTGGTAAACACCGTTACAAATTTCTCAGATCTGGTTGGTCAAAGTAATATAAATAACCAGTTCAGTAAAAGTGAACTCACTTCCTGTTTTAGTCAGTTCAGCCAGAGCTCCGAGTTCAGCAAAGGCTCACAGCTCATGCTAAATGACCATCCTATGGGGAATCAAACCAGATTTTTCAGTGGAATAATTTTAGCGGCGTATGAATCGTCCTTCTTGAATCAACAGTTATTATTTGGTCAATCCACCACCCACACATCAGACATGAAACCACCCGCCAGAAGCCACCTGGGAAGCATCCTTTGACCAGTTGTGCATATTCTGAGGGTGCCTACGATCTTCAGATACACCAGAAGTCCACTCACTCGCTCTGAGATAAGGCTTCGCCTGCAGACCGGATCTCTGGAGCTCCATGATGCAGGGTGCAGAGACTAAACAATGGCTTCAGAGTGGTTGATATAAATTTGATAACTTGTTAAATTACATCCAACAAACTGCCAAATTACTGTATTAACCCAGACATCACACCTTTCTGAGTAACTTAGAAAACCCTTAAACAATGTTATGTTTCATCAGAGTTCACTCATTGTCTCCTTTGATATCACTGTGAATAACACTTCATAATCATTTGCCTTTCATCATCATTAATATAGTATACAGAGATTTTTATAAACTACATTTTTGTCTCTGAGTCTAATTATTATAGTGTTGTTTCCCTGGATTAACCAAAGTATCTGGTTTCATCAGCAATCAAATATTAAAGGCTCAATAATATTGATAATCTGTTTGTTTATGGAATATTAGATTTTATTGAATAAGTTTATATTGTATTTACAATTTATGACAAAGTAATGACCTACAAATTGTTACATAAGTCAACATTTTTAGTAAATCACAAAAGGATTTTTCTACACTTTGAAGTTCTTTCATCCTAAATTTCTGTTTAAAGTTGGCTGGTTGCCTATGGAGCAATAAAAATCCACTAAAAACCAAATAATAAAAAAAGAAGGTAGAACTCTTTCATTGATTCAACATACTTCTTCATCAGGACTTTTAATTCTTTTTACGCACGTCATTCACGGGATGTTTATCACTGGCCAGTAGCTTTAACAGGCCCAGGAGTCAAATCAGAGGCTATAAAACCCTTTTCTTGTATGGTGAAAGTCCTGACCTCAATCACATCTAAAACCTTCTTCACAGCGTTATCTGACCTCACGAGAAAGCATTACGAGAAAACGAGATGCTTTCATAGCAGCTAAAAGGTGGATGGATTCTCTTTTCCAGTTAAATTCCAAAGAACTTTTTCCCTTTTGGAACAAAAACAAAAAGGAATCACAACCTACTCTGCAAGGTAGATAAACGAGCCCGAAGATGTGAGTGGGGACAAGAAGTTTGGTCCCCAAATGCACTCGGGATCGACTTCAGCAGAAAAAAAATCACATCTCAAAAACTGTTTAAGAAAAAAAGGTCATACCTCTGCAAGTCGTGAATGTTTGTGCACGTTCTCTCCTTTTTGCACCGCTGGAGCAAGCTGCTGAAGAACTCCTCGACTACTGGTCAATGCACGTGTCAGACGGGCAAACTTACCCCACCCTGTTAAAACAAAATCACAGCCAAATTATTAAAATAACTTTTTGAAACATTAAAATGTTTTTGGATTAGTTGGGTTAAAGGTTGAATATGGAACAACTTAATATAAACCTTTTTTTTTTAAATAATACCTCCGCGAGGTATTTAGCAGAGTGAAGGTACAGTATTTTCTATAACAGATATATTTTAATTTAAAAAAATTATGAAATATTTATTTTGACGAGCACAATGGTGGGTTATGTTTAAATGTACCAGCCAACAGAGGGCACCATTGCAGGTTGCCAAAAGTCCGCTCGGCTGGCACTGTGGAAAATGGTGGACTCGGAATATCAAGCAACTGCTTTTGAGCCCAGAATATGTTGTTTTCCTCCTCAGAAGACGAGCGATCATAAAAGATTTAAAACCAGAGTGAGTTTAGGTGAAGCCTACAACAAATGAACCCACAGAAAAATAATTCACATGTCGGCAGCGAACCTGGTGTACCAATGGCTGGAAACCTTGTTGCAACTACAACCTCCACATACTAGATGCCACTTTGGTGTTTGTGTTCCATATTCGACCCTAAAAGTTGTGGTCTGAGATGTTTTTGAGTATTTATTGCCATATTGCTGGAAATGCTCTTTACTTACTGATGGCAACCCACAAATTAAAGGAACAATATGCAAGAATTTTACAATAAAATAATCACAAAAAAGTCTAAAGTCATAATCATGTTGGGAGGAATGTTATGTTGAAACTGATTTCCTTCTCAGCTGGCTGGAGAGTTGTCAGTTGCTCTGGATTTGTTAAAGAACCAAAGCCAGCAAACAGGAGCGACCCAGAAGTTTTTTCTTGAACCCCTAACACCGGTTTCAAGTCAAGTCAAGTCAACTTTATTTATAAAGCACTTTACAACAGCATAAAAGCTGACCAAAGTGCTTCACAAGACAAAAAGAACAGAAGTTCCCTAGAAATTCTAAAAATAAGATAAAAAGTTCATCACAAAGTGACGGTTCAAGGAGGAGTACCGTCACTTTGTGATGAACTTTTTATCTTATTTTTAGAATTTCTAGGGAACTTCTGTTCTTTTTGTCTTGTGAAGCACTTTGGTCAGCTTTTATGCCGTTATAAAGTGCTTTATAAATAAAGTTGACTTGACTTGACTTGAAACCGGTGTCACCTTATCGTGGTGGAGGAGTTTGAGTGCCCTAATGATCCTAGGAGCTATGTTGTCTGGGGCACTTTGTGCCCCTGGTAGGGTCTCCCATGACAAATTGGTCTTAGGTGAAGGGTGAGACAAAGAACGGTTCAAAGGATCTTTCGTGGCGGTTAAAACGAAGAGTCGGAGTACCCGGCCCGGAGGGTTACCGGGGTCCCACCCTGGAGCCAGGCCTGGGGTTGGGGCCCGAGAGCGAGCGCCTGGTGGCCGGGCTTTCACCCATGGGGCCCGGCCGGGCACAGCCCGAACCGGATACATGGGCTCGTCCAACTGTGGACCCACCACCTGCAGGAGGAACATGAAGGGTCCGGTGCAATGCGAATCGGGTGGCAGACCAAGGCGGGAGCCTTGGCGGTCCAATCCCCGGACAAGAAAACTAGTTTTTGGGACATGGAACGTCACCTCGCTGGCGGGGAAGGAGCCGGAGCTTGTGGCAGAGGTTGAGCGGTACCGGCTAGATATAGTCAGACTCACCTCGACACATTGCATTGGCTCTGGAACCCGAGACCTGGAGAGGGGTTGGACACTCTACTTTGCTGGAGTTGCTCCGGGTGAGAGGCGGAGGGCTGGGGTTGGCTTTTTGTTAGCCCCGAGACTCTCTGCCTGTGTGTTGGGGTTTACCCCGGGGGACAAGAGGGTTGCTTCCTTGCGCCTTCGAGTCGGGGAACGGGTCCTTACTGTTGTTTGTGCTTATGGGCCAAATATCAGTTCAGAGTACCCACCCTTTTTGGAGTCCCTGGGACGAGTGCTAGATAGTGCTCCATCAGGGGACTCCATTGTCCTACTGGGGGACTTCAATGCTCACGTGGGCAATGACAGCTTGACCTGGAGGGGTGTGATTGGGAGGAGCGGCCCACCTAATCTGAACTCGAGCGGTGTTTTGTTATTGGACTTCTGTGCAAGCCGCAGTTTGGCCATAACGAACACCATGTTCGAACATAAGGATGCCCACCGGTACACTTGGTACCAGGGCAGCCTAGGTCACAGGTCGATGATAGATTTTGTAGTCGTATCATCTGACCTGCGGCCGTATGTTTTGGACACCCGAGTGAAGAGAGGGGCGGAGCTGTCAACTGATCACCACCTGGTGGTGAGTTGGATCAGATGGCAAGGGAACATGCCGCGTAGACCTGGCAGACCCAAACGCATAGTGAGGGTCTGCTGGGAACGCCTGGCAGAAGAACCTGTCAAGAAGGTCTTCAACTCCCACCTCCGGCAGAGCTTTGACCACGTCCCGAGAGCAGTGGGGGACATTGAGTCCGAGTGGGCCTTGTTCCATTCTGCGATTGTCGAGGCGGCTGTTGCTAGCTGTGGTCGTAAGGTGGCCGGTGCCAGTCGTGGTGGCAACCCCCGTACCCGCTGGTGGACACCAGAGGTTCGGGGAGCCGTCAGGCTGAAGAAGGAGGCTTACAGGGCGTGGCTGGTCTGTGGGTCTCCGGAGGCAGCAGACAGGTACCGGATAGCCAAGCGGGGTGCAGCAGTGGCAGTTGCCGAGGCAAAATCTCGGGCGTGGGAGGAGTTTGGTGAGGCCATGGAGAAAGACTATCGATCGGCTCCAAAGAGGTTCTGGCAAACTGTCCGGCGCCTCAGGAGAGCAAGGCAGCAACTCGCTCACACTGTTTACAGTGGGGATGGGGAGCTGCTGACGTCAACTGAGGCTATAGTCGGACGGTGGAAGGAATACTTTGAGGAGCTCCTCAATCCCACCAATGCGCATTCCGAGGAGGAACCAGAGCTGGGAGGCCTGGGGATGGACTGTCCGACTCGGGGGCAGAAGTTGCTGAGGTAGTCAAACAACTACACAGCGGCGGAGCCCCGGGGGCGGATGAGGTTCGTCCTGGGTATCTCAAGGCTATGGATGTTGTAGGGCTGTCATGGTTGACACGTCTCTGCAACATTGCGTGGTCATCGGGGACAGTTCCTAGGGAGTGGCAGACCGGGGTGGTGGTCCCCATCTTTAAGAAGGGTGACCTGAGGGTGTGTTCCAACTATAGGGGGATCACACTCCTCAGCCTCCCTGGAAAGGTCTACTCCAAGGTACTGGAGAGGAGGGTCCGATCGATAGTTGAATCTCAGATAGAGGAGGAGCAATGTGGTTTTCGTCCTGGCCATGGAACTGTGGACCAGCTCTATACCCTTGCAAAAGTGATGGAGGGGGCATGGGAGTTTGCCCAACCAATCCACATGTGCTTTGTGGATTTGGAGAAGGCTTATGACCGTGTCCCCAGGGGCACCCTGTGGGGGACGCTCCAGGAGTATGGGGTGGGTGGCTTTCTGTTAAGGGCCATTCAGTCCCTTTACCAGAGGAGCGTGAGTTTGGTCCGCATAGCCGGTAGTAAGTCGGACCTGTTCCCAGTGAGGGTTGGACTCCGCCAGGGCTGCCCTTTGTCACCGGTTCTGTTCATCACTTTTATGGACAGAATTTCTAGACGCAGCCGTGGTGTGGAGTGTGTCGAGTTTGGTGGCAGGAGAATCTCGTCTCTGCTTTTTGCGGATGATGTGGTCCTCCTAGCTTCATCCAGCTCTGACCTTCAGCTCTTGCTGGGTAGGTTCGCGGCCGAATGTGAAGCGGCTGGGATGAGGATCAGCACCTCCAAATCTGAGACCATGGTTCTCGACCGGAAAAGGGTGGCTTGCCACCTCCGGGTCGGGGGAGAGGTCCTACCTCAAGTGGAGGAGTTTAAGTATCTCGGGGTCTTGTTCACGAGTGAGGGTAGGAGGGATCGGGAGATCGACAGGCGGATTGGTTCGGCGTCTGCAGTGATGCGGACGCTGAGCCGATCTGTCGTGGGGAAGAGGGAGCTGAGCCAGAAAGCCAGGCTCTCGATTTACCGGTCGATCTACGTCCCAATCCTCACCTATGGTCATGAGCTTTGGGTAATGACCGAAAGAACGAGATCGCGGATACAAGCGGCCGAAATGAGTTTCCTCCGTAGGGTGGCCGGGCTCAGCCTTAGAGATAGGGTGAGGAGCTCGGACATTCGGGAGGGACTCGGAGTAGAACCGCTGCTCCTCCGGATCGAAAGGAGCCAGTTGAGGTGGTTTGGGCATCTGATCAGGATGCCTCCTGGACGCCTCCCCGGGGAGGTGTTTCGGGCATGTCCTGCCGGCAGAAGGCCCCCGGGTCGACCCAGGACACGTTGGAGAGGTTACATCTCCAATCTGGTCCCGGAACGCCTTGGGGTCCTGCCGGAGGAGCTGGTGGACAAGGCCGGGGAGAGGACGGCCTGGAGCTCCCTAGTTGGGATGCTGCCCCCGCGACCCGGACCCGGATAAGCGGAGGAAGACGACGACGACGATCACAAAGTAAAAACATGATAAAAACAAACATATCAAACTGACATAAAAGCTACTAAAAACAGATGCATTCTCAAACTGAATTAAAAGCAACTGAGAAGAGATGAGTGTTTAAAAGTGATTTAAAACCCGACAGTGACAAAACCATCCTAATCTGAATTGGGAGTGCATTCCACAACCTTGGAGCTGCTACTGAGGAAGCTCCATCACCCCTGAGCTTTCTCTTTGTTCTCGGCACCTCCAGGAGAAACTGGTCGGCTGACCTCAGTGACCGAGACGGGGAGTGAGTAACTAAAAGTTCACAAAGATACTGTGGAGCAAGGCCTTGTACAGCTTTAAAAGCCAATAAAAGAACCTTGTACTGGACCCTATAAACCATAGGCAGCCAGTGCAGCGAAGCTAAAATTGGGGTAATGTGCTCCCTCTTTCTCAAACCCGTCAATAGGCGTGCTGCTGCATTTTGCACCATTTGAAGATGGGAGAGGTGAGACTGAGGAAGACCAAGGTACAGTGCGTTGCAATAGTCAACGTGTGATGTAATAAACGCGTGAATCACTGTCTCAAAGTTATGACTTGAGAGCAGACGCTTAACCTTGGCGATCCTCCTTAACTGATAAAAACTGGCTTTGGTGACGGCACTGATTTGCTTTTCCAGAAGCAGATCACTGTCAAGCCGGACTCCCAAACTGGTCGCTACAGGTTTCAAAAATAGGGCTAGTGGACCAAGGTCAGCAGAACATGGCCCACTGGACACACTAGGACTAAAAAGCATGACCTCAGTCTTGTCACTATTAAAATGTAAAAATAATTGCAGACATCCAGGTTTTAACCTCATCGAGGCAGCTTAGAAGAGGATCTAAAGAATTGGGTAGGCCACGTTTAATGGGAATATAAACCTGGGTGTCGTCTGCATATAGATGAAAAGAACATCCATGTTTCGTAAAAATAGAACCCAGAGGTAGCAAATACAGAGAGAACAACAACATGATTACAGACACAACAGCTCTTTTCAGAGCTACTTCAACTCAGACATCCACCTTGGACACCTAACCTGCATACTCGGGGTTGCATCTCATGGTCAGGGAAGCCGAACTCAGATGAAGCTACTAATCTCTGAGTGTTGTGGTTTCGACGTCCGATGGCCTCACCACTCTGACCGCAAACCTCCGGACGACCGGGAGCAACTCATACCAGGGTATCGAAAGCCTGCATACTGGTGTCTGATGAGGTTTTTATCAATAACTAACTCTCTTGTTTATAACAAACAACAAATTCTTTTGCATCCAGATTTCACAATTTCTCTCAGATAAAACAATGGTTGCTACAACATCTAGCTTCCATCACAACACCTCACATCCACTACATCACATCTCATTATTCATATCTTGTCATGTATCATTAGTTTAGGAAAAATAATTAAATTCATTTTATAAACTATATACCTGACTTTCTGAATTAATACGAAGTGTGTTTATGGTCCCTGAATAAGCAAAGAACCCTAAACTCTTCTGATTAAACATTCAAAGATCAATCAGCTTGATTTTTCATATTTATATAGAATCATCACATCTTATTGGTCATAATTAATGTTTTAATTGCTACACTAATTAATGGAACTCAAAGTTTTGTTTTGGTAAGCTCAGTGACCCTTGACCTACATACAAATGTGAATCCAATTAAGAGAGTATTCAAGGGGATCAATTGTAAATGTGCCTCCTCTTTGAATATTCTCTGAAGAGCAGCAACATGGGGTCTCACCACAACTCTCATGAGCTGAAAACAGATACCGTTCCTCATCATTGTTTAGGGGAAGGATAAAGAAAGCTATTTCAGAGATTTCAGCTGTCTGTTTGTACAGTTAGGAAAATACTGAGGAAATGGAAGACCACATGCACAGTTGAAGTTAAGGCTCCAAGTGGCAGATCAAGAAATATTTCAGATAAACAGAAGAGAAGAATGATGAGAACAGCCAGAGTCAACCCACAGAGCAGCACCACAGACCTACAACATCATCCTGTTGCAGATGGAGTCTCTGTGCACCGTTCAACTATTCGGTGCACTGTACACAAGGAGATGCTGTATGTGAGAGTGATGCAGAGGAAGCCTTTTCTCCACCCACAGCACAAACGGAGCCACTTGAGGTTTGCTAAAGCACATTTGGACAAGCCAGCTTCATTCTGGAATATGGGGCTGTGGACTGATGAAACTAGAACAGAGTTATTTGGGCATAACAAGGAGCGTTATGCATGGAGAAAGAAGAAAACAGCATTCCAAGAAAAACACCTGCTACCTACAGTAAAACATGGTGGTGGTTCCATCATGCTGTGGGCTGTGTGGCCAGTGCAGGGACTGGGAATCTTGTTAAAGTTAAGGGACGCATGGATTCTACTCAATATCAGCAGATTCTGGAGACCAATGTCCAGGAATCAGTGACAAAGCTGAAGCTGCACCGGGGCTGGGGCTTTCAACAAGACAACGACCCTAAACACTGCTCAGCATCTACTAAGGCGTTCATGCAGAGGAACAAGTAGAACGTTCTGGAACGGCCATCTCAGTCCTCAGACCTGAATATTGTTGAACATCTGTGGTGTGAGTTAGAGAGCTGTCCATGCTCAGAAGCATCAGACCTGAATGAACTAGAGATGTTGTGTTATTGAAGAATGGTCCAGAACACCTTCAGCCAGAATCCAGACTCTCACTGGAAGCTATAGGAAGAGTTTAGAGGCTGTTATTTATGCTAAAGTAGGATAGACTAAATATTGAGGTCATTCCTTTTTTGTCCAAATTTATGCACCTGCCTTATGTTGTTTATACAATTATTGCACACTTTCTGTAAATCTAATAAACATTGTTTCACTTCTCAAATATCACTGTGTGTGTGTCTCCTATATGATATATTTAACTGATTTTTTTTTATCGTAACAATCAACGATTTCCCTTTATGAATCTTAGACTAACAAGGCTGCCATAACTGTCTCATCCCGCTGTAGCATGCACACACATTACTGCACAGACAAATATATTCCATTATGTGCACCCTGAGGTTCAAGCAAGCCCCCACAATGCAGCTCTAAAATTGAGGCATACCCGGAAATGGAATAAATTGCAGTTCCACCCTCATCCACTAGGGGCTGGTGTCAGAAGTGAGCAAATCCTCATTGACTCCCATGTTAAAAATACCAATTTCACAGCAGAAATAAACATGTTTACAGCCTGGTACCAAAACATGTTTTTGGTTTAAATGATCTAGTTTACACCCATGACAACTCTGAGGTGGGTGAATTTTTTCTCACTCTTCTGTTTAAGTGTATTAAAAGCCTAAAATTCTGTATAATTAATGAGCATCCGACCCACGTGACCACAGAGCTAGCTCTGTGGAAAGGCCTCAGTACAGCCTCGGTCTGGCCTGGAAACTGTTCCGGGATTTTGAGTCTCTGTGTTTGTGTATTCTTTTTTGGATATTTTTTGTGCAATTGTTGGACAAAATGACTTGCTGTGGCATTAATTGCACTAATAGAGCGTCCAAGGAGTCTCCACTTCATTTTTTTCGGTAAGTTAAATTATATTTATGTATTTTAGGTCACTGCCGAGCTGAGCTTAGATTTTAACATGTACTGTTTAACCATGAAATTTAAATGTAATAGGGTAAAACCCAGTGCATTTAACATAATGCTGCACTTTAGAAAATGGGTTGAAATATAACATGTTGGTGGAGCTGGGTTCCGACTATTGGCTTGTGGAGCTCTCGGGAGACCGATGTTTTCCACCCGGTTCTCCCCTGGCTTTGCGGCTTCTGTTTGCTGTGCGGGCTGACGGCTTGTGGAGCTCTGGGATGGAAACCTTTCCACCCGGTTCTCCCCAGCAGCAGCTCTGCACATCTCAGATCGCAGCGGCGCTTGTCTGCTGTGCGGCTGCCGGCTTGTGGAGGTCTCGGAGACCTCTGTGTTCCACCCGGTTTTACCCAGCGGTCAGCCCGGCGAATCTCTGACTCAGAAGCTCTGGTGTTGTGCACAGTTAACTCCGGTTGTAGCTAGGTTGCTACCTCCGTTAGCTTAGCTTCCACCTCCACGTTAGCTTTGGGTTAGCCAGGGTTAGCTTCGGGTTAGCTTGTAGCTAGTTCGACCGGGTGTCGTCGGTTGATCCCAGCCTTACAGCCCCACCCTCAGCTCCTCCTCTCTTCCCTTTTGTGGAATTGTCTGGGCTTGACGGAACCTGTGACACGGTCAAAATGGCGGTGGTGGCCACCTCCCATTTGGCCTCAAAAACGTGATATTGGAGCCTATGGAAAGGAGATGTCCAGTATATTTATGTCGATGTGTTCAATTGTTAAGCAAAGATGATTAGAATAAACTGAAAAACATTGTGTTCTGTAAAGTACAATTTTGGACTCAAGAACATACTCATGTAAAGCCTGTTCAATATTCAGAGTATTACTCAGCAAGATGGCATCTGCAGGATGGTGCTAACAGTCAAACCATTCTATTTATCGCAGGGCATCCGTCACATAAACATTAAGCATATTTCAGCATGTTTGGCATCTTATTATTCCAATTTATTGGAAATTCACAAAAACAATAATCCTTTGACCTTTACCCTGATTCACACTGACTACGGAACTGATACGGCTGATTCCCATATGCTTCTGGGTGGATTGCAATTCACACTGACTGCTTCTTATGTGCTGAACGTCTTCAGAAATGGGCTCCAGCAAGAGCAATAGTTTGCAAAACATGAAAAGTAATGACAAGAAATTTGAAACAATACATTTGAAGATACACTTTTAAAAATAAAGTGAGCTATCATACACAGAATTGATATTGTTCTAATTAATAATAAAACAAAAAGCTGAGGAAAAATGCAACACAAGTGTTACTTTCAAATGTATTGGATACACCTCTCTGGCCACATCACTTCCTGTCTGGCTCGTGTCATTTCTTTAACTCAATGAAAATCTGCATGCAGTGTCTTTGAAAAATAGAGTCCATGTGGAAACTTTCTAGAATTTTCTGGAGCATGCAGATCCTGACCGTACCGCAGTCAATGACAATATTTTCACTGCACTCAAATTTTTCGGGTGTTTACGGAGCGTTAAGGAGTCCAGACCACACACGTTCCATACTCGGTGTGAGTCAGTCATAACTCTAACCCGTGACCCTGTTTTGGTGATTCTACATGTTTTGACCAAATACTGCATCAAAACCAGAGATTATGTTGGCTTATTACAGGTAGTGTTTTCTAGTTTGTGAAGTTGCAGCTCAGCTCAGTGGCCTAGTGGTAGAGTGTCCGCCCTGATAATGGGAGATCAGGGTTAGATTCAAGGTCGGGTCATACCGAAGACTTTGAAAAAATGGGACCCAATGCCCCCCTGCTTGACACTCAGCATTAAGGGGTTGGATTGGGGGGTTAAACCACCAAATGGTTCCCGAGCGCGGCCGTGTCTGCAGCTCACCACTCCCCCAGGGGATGGGCCGAATGCGGAGAACAAATTTCGCACACACACCTGTGTGTGTGACAACTAATGGGACTTTAACTTTAAAGTTACTCGTTTACAGTGTATCACTGTGACAACATACAGACTAGTTAGACTGGGCACAGAGATAACAATAACCTCATGAGATAAAAATCTGACCAAAATAACACAAGACAGATAAAAGCGACAATTTAAAAGAAACTGGCTGTCACACACTTTGCATTTTGTATGCTAGGAACTAAAAACAAGTCTTCATTTGACTCTCGAGGGTGGGGAGCAAAGGCGCTTGTCTGATTAGACAGAAAGTCATTCCACAGATTTGAGGCAAAGACTGATAAGGCACATTCCCCTCTTGATTTGAATTGATGCCTTAGGACTGCCTACATACCATGTTCCGATGAAGGAGACGGGGCAGCATGCTGGTGGAGCAGGTCTGCCAAATACCGAGGGGCAATACCATGTGAGGACAAACGATGTTGAAGTGAACACGATGTGTGACAGGGCTGCTGAAAAAAACAGGAGTGATATGCTCACTCTGCCTAGTGCCAGTCAACAGTCCCGCAGCCGAATTCTGGATGACCTGAAGTCTTGTGACAGGAGCCTAGCTGATCCCTGCATATAGTGAAATGCAGCAGTCCAACCTGGTAGGGATGCACCGATACAGATACTGGTATCTGTATCGGCACCGATACGATGCCAATACCAGTATCGGTATCGGTAAAAGTTAACCGATACCAATGCAGTCGCTTGAAAATGGCTTCACTGTAACTTGTCATTTCTGTTCACCTAATATTTTAGTTTTGTGATGATTTCCATTCATATATTTTACTTTTTATCTACCTCACAGTATTTTCCTGTTAAAAGCAGAGAAGAAAATAAAATCTGTATTCCAAATCATTGCCTTTTTTGTATGGTAGAGGTATCGGTATTGGTAATCGGTATCGGCGAGTACTCAGATCCAAGTATCGGTATCGTATCGGTTTGGAAAAAAGTGGTATCGTTGCATCCCTACAACCTGGAGGTTAAGAATGTGTGAATCAGTATTATAGGTGTGCACACTGCACGTGAAATGGCTTCATTTTAGCTAAGCAGCACAGATGAAAATAAAAACAAGATCTAACAGTCCTGTTCACCGGGCTGTCAAAAGCCAGATCTGCATCCGCTTTACTCCCAGGTTCGTTACCGCTGCCTTCTCCAAAGAGGCCACCGAGGCAAGGTCAGACCCAAGTGCCCATGTCTGTTACTAGGCTCAAATCCATGACTTAACTTTTCCTTCATGACAACACAAGTAATTGTGAGAAATCTGGCATTTAATGTTCAGAGCAGGCTTGACGGAACTGGAGGAACAGTCTCTCACAGGACAATAGTCGAGCACACACGTTTAATGGTTGTAAAATGTCTAAAGTTTGGACTCAGCTCTGTGTCTTTAGATAATTACTCATGTTTTATTAGAACAATGTGAACAAATAAACCACATAACGGTCAGGAAGTAACGGAGCCTTTGCTGTAAAGCAGCAGCTTTTCAGCTCATTTAAAAAAGAAAAAGATGGTAAACCGTCTTTAACGTGAATACTTTTGGAGTTTTACAACAGAGTGAATCTAAAACCCTATAATAAATGTCTACCTTGTTTCTTGATTTTCTTTTTAAATTGGGCCAGTTTTAATTTTGTTCCAAGCCCAGCCCTCACAGGCCTCACCTGAAGAACAAACACCCACCTTTGGATGATTCATCCTCAATGGGTTGCTTGAAGGCTGTGATGTCATTGAAGGTGCAAAGAAACAGAACAACTTCATCCTTCTCGTTCCTGATTGGAGCAATCTTTACAAAAAACCAGACCGGCAGCCCTGCAACAAAAAAAGGGTGTCATTTACAATAAGGAACACCTTCCAGGCAGGTAACAGAGCACAGTGCAGTTCTTACGATTTTTCTTGTACATCAGAATCTCAAAAGAATTCGTCTCGTAGTTCTCAAAGGTATGGCGAACTTTCTCACTGGTCTCTTTGTCCGTCAGTTCTCCATACATGAAGCTGCATAAAAAAGATGGATCATGTATGTTGGTGCAAATCATCAGGTCTAACCAATTTAACATGGTTCTGTTTGAGTGTGTAGTTATACCTGCAGGTGCTGCTCTTCTGCATGACCTCAGCTCGGTGATAACCAGACAGTTTGCAGAAGCCATCGTTGCTGTAGACAACTGGCCAATCCACAATCTGAGCATTCCCCAGCACGAAGTTGGTATCTGGACACAGAGAAAAAGTAGCTTAGAAACCAAGATGTTTTATTCTGCTGTTATCTGGTTACTGAGCCTTTAAGTACTCTCTCACTCAAAATTCAATTACTGAAATCACTATACAGTGATCCCTCGTTTATCGCGGTAGATGCGTTCCAGACCTGGCCGCGATAGGTGAAAATCCGCGAAGTAGGGACTCCATATTTAAAGTATTTATTTAACAGGAGAAGGAGCGCAGCTGATCCTCATCAGCCTGATTAGCGGGACGGCTTTAAAAGGAGGACGGTTATCCAGATACCACGCCGGATGATTAACTACTGCCTGACTCGCTTCTCCTCCGGATTCGCTCCTGTCTTGGAGACTTCTGGATACTCACTGGTTCGCTGCCTGGATACCAACTCCGCTCTGCCGTCCCACTCTCCACCGTGCTCATGCTCCCTCTCCGTTACCTCATCCTCCTCATCCGTCTACTCTGTCACCTGGAAATCTACAATTCACCTCTGGATATCACCCCGGCTCAACTCCACATTCACCCTGAACTTCCGCATTTTGCCGCTTCCTGGTTTACCCTCCGCTGGATCACCAGTGCGCCCTCAGTTTTCCTCATCATTAAAGAAATAATATTATTGTTTATCTTTTACCTCGACTCGACTCTGATTCTGTATGTCTTGGGTTAGACACTTACCCCAAAACATGACAGAAAAATACCGCGAATCGGTGAAAAATTCCGCAAATCGGCGAATTTCCCTTGAATAAGGCTCCAAAGAAAAAATCCGCAAAGTTGTGAATCCGCGATAAACGAACCGCGAAGTAGCGAGGGATCACTGTACTTTGAACCATATTTTTATCCACTTCCACTGATCTGCAGAAAAATCATCTGCCCATCTGAAAGCCCTTTAACCCTCTGGAGGCAGGCGTTGCAGATCTGCAACGTTAAAACCTACCTGGTTACTCTACGTATTTCATGAGCATGTTTTAACTCAGAAGTACCCATGAAGGACTTCGTTGTTCGTCCTTTTATCGAAACTTATTTTGAGCCTGAGAGGGTTTAAAAAATAAGAACGCTGAGAAAGTGTCACGGTTTGTGGTGAGTCTCCCTGTCTCCCTGTCTGATGTTTTCCTGACTCCTCTAATTGCATGTAGGTATTCCAGCCCAGGGCATTTAAAGGGACATTCCACCCCTAAGTGAAAATTTGTCTATTTCCGTAATCCCCAGAGTTAGATAAGTAAGAAAAAAGCATTTTGTAACAAGAGCAGTGACTCTCCTGGCCTGGCAGCAGTCCGTCTGCTTGTCAGCACATTTGTCCGTGCCCCCCCCCACACACACACACACACACACACACACCTCCATTCTATTTCAATTATCACATTTTTATAACGTATACATCTCTTCAAACCTAATGATCATATTACAGCCATAATTCCAAGTGATACAAATTGAACATACAGTGAACAGTGAACAATGCTTCTCTCATCAACATTTATCCATCAACTTATAAAGGAGGTATAGAGGGGAAAAATACCTTGAGAAGGAAATCAGCATGAAGTTCCAACACCTGAATACTGAATGTTTTCCCTTTCCCTCTTCTTCCTTTCCTCCCTTATTTCTGTCCTACTCTACTTTTTGAACTATTTATTTTAAGCTGTGTAACTGGGTTTGATTATTCTTTCCCTCCCTCTCCATTTTTCTTTTGACCTCCTCTTCCCTTACCTTTCTCTCCTTTTATGAATCTTCAGTGCCATCTATCAAATCTAGATTTCTAACAAAATCAACGATTTTCTCGCATAAGCAACTCTCTCGAGCGGGAGGCGGTTCATTGTCTGTTTTGTCCAATGTTTGAAACTGGGTCCACGTACATGTTTGCTATAGCAATACATTTCTTAGCTGGTAACACACTTATATCTGTAAAAGTGCAGTCTGTCTTGGTGTAATTACGTATATACGTATACGTTCTAGGACTCTAGAAGGAGCTATATCAAATACAGGCCATTTATCATTTGAGTAAGTCTTTACCAACGAATGGCCGTTAGGGTCAAAATCCCTTGGTGCACAATTTTTGAAGGAGTACTTTGTCAGGTTGATCAATCTTGAGCAAAATGACAAGTACATCAGACTCCCTTTCATCACTGGCAACAAGTGAAGTGGCCTAATAAACCCTCCCAGTGTCTCCCTACAAACAAAGAGCGTGATTGCCCTGGCCAAAACTTAGCTGAGGCAATGGTAGACCTGCTAACCCAAAAATTCCACTACCTCCGCTCCGGCACGAACTCCGCAGCAAAAACGGTCCCGTTGTAGTCAATCAGAGCTGTTCCACTACTGCGGCTGTTCCACCGTCCGGCAAAAAAAATAGGATTGATTCTATTTTTGCCGGACGCCGGAGCACCTCCGCAGTCAATGGACAGAAATCACAACCGCCCAACAGGAAAGGGAGCAAGCACAGCTTCCGTTATTTCACAATAAATCGATAAACAAAAGGCGTTTTTTTGTTTCATATGCACAGGTTTAACAACTTTTAACAACTATCAATGGCGGCTGAACTTTAAATGCACAAAAATAAGCCATAAATACAGTTTCCACTATCAAAGTAGTCGCCCTTTGTTGATCCAAACACTGCTGATCTCTCAACACAAATGATGGGCACATTAAACAGTTCATGCCGATGCTTCTCCCACACAACGGGTGTTTGGATCTAACTTCCGCGTTTATTGCTCGGACTGTATCTCAAGATCTCGAAAATCCCGCGCATGCTTGTTTGCGCACCTCAGGTCTCCGCACCGGAGCGGAACCGTTGTAGAGCGGGTACCAGTAAAAATTGAGTTCGGAAGCGAGCGGCTGCGGAAGGCGGGGGCGGAGCGGAGCGGAGGTAGTGGAATCTTGGGGTAAGAGTTCAGTGCAGCTAGATGAACATACAGAGAAAAATCATCAGCTGTTGCTACAGGTCGTCTAGATTTCTAGGCCAAGACATAGATAACCCAGTCTGAAACCTCCCCACTGTTGCCAAATGGAGATGAAGAAAGAAATCTGAGAAATTCCAGATAAAAACTGTGTAAACAATGTCAAATTTTATGTATAATTTTCATCAATTACTTTTATGTTTGAGTGTTTTGATATTTTGTGATTCCCTTCCGAATGCTTTTCTTTTGTTCCCCTAGATATTTCTGAGCATTTAGTTTTATTATTTTTGTTTGTCCAAGCCAAAGACTATTGCTGCCACAGTCTAATAAAGACCTGATCTAAATCAAATGTGTGCTACAAGCTCTCTTGCAGTGACACTGCTTGCTCCATCCACCCATCTTCTCCCACTTACTCATGATCAGGTCGTGGAGTAAACAGTTGCAGGAAGGAAACCCAGACTGTCTCCAGCTCCCTCTTCTCTCTAGAAGAAGCAACAGATCCACTCCAAGCTCCTCTCTGATGATGGAGATCCTCCTCTAATGTCCGAGGCTGAATCCAGACACTTTACCGAGGAGCTCATTTCAGCCAGTTGTGTTTAGGATCGCATTTTGTTGATCATGATCCAAATCTCAAGACTTCTTTTAATGTGAACAGACCAGCCAAGTCGAAACTCTTGCCTTTTAGTTAGGGTCAGCTCCCGATTCACCAGTCCCTTTGCCTGGAGGCGCTGATTCGGCACAGCAAACGGTTCTGGATGAATTCTGGTCCTCTGAATGAGTCCAATAGTACATCTGTTGGTTTTCTTCCAAAAGTTCCAGCTGCTACAATTCAAAAGTCATGCTAATTATGAATGTAACTGTCTGACCATGAATACTCCGTTTTGGGTTAGTGATCCAGATGTATTCTTCTACTCACACGAGACCCCAACCCCCTTTAAACTGTATGGTTCAGGGGCGGCGTTAGGCCCGGCTACTTGGGCTGAAGCCCTGGATGTTTCATGAAAAGCCCCGGATCTAAATCGCGGAAGTAACATGCAGTACCAAAGTCCAACAGAGAGGGAGCAGCTGGCAGTAGTTTGTATGCAGCCTGCCTGGGCCTCCACCACTGAAGAAGAAGCCCTTCAGCAGCCGGCTTCTTCTACAGTCTCTGCCTGAAACGCATGAGTGAAGATGGACATAAGGACGTTTTTTAGACCAAAAGTACCGCGACAGAACCCCAGCTTTGATGAGACTGGTGTTGACTCAGGTTTGTGGGTCTTATTTGAAAATATTTGTTGTGCTGCTGGTTTGCCTAAAGTTAGCTTATCAGGTAAAGTTGATGGAGAAAGAAAGGGAATATTTACTATCATCTCACACTAAACACTAACAGGAACAATACTCTGCCCTGAATATGCTTCATATGTAGCTTCAGATTAAAAATTGTGTGGTACAAGGCATGTATGATGTTGACTAGTGCGTGTCACGTGTGTGCGTGTGTGTGTGTGTTAAGCCCCGGATCTTCTTCAGCCCTAAATCCGCCCCTGCATGGTTACAGACGGATTGTTAATAAAGTACAATAACTATGGTGGTTTAGTGTCGCTTTAACAAAAACAAAATCAGAAATGGATCATTGTTTGGGTTTTATTATTGTTTTATTGTATTTTATCACGTGTTTTCTGTAAAGTGACCTTGGGTGTCCTGAAAGGCGCTTTTAAATAAAATGTATTATTATTATTATTAATATTATTATTAATATTATTATTATTATTATTATTGTACGCCACTGGCTGAACTACTGTGTTATTTATGTTTTACAGTAGAATGACCTTATCTTTATAACTCATTTATACTGTGGATAAGTATGAGACGCACAGCTTTAAGGGTGCATCTGTTTGATTGTTTTCTTCATCAAATATGTTTCATCGCTTGCAATTAGGATCCTCCTGAGAAACAGATCCAGCTTTATGAGGTTAAACTAATTTAGTGTTTGAGCTCAGTATCTGTTTACTACAGCTCTGGTGCAGGGAATGAAGTTTATTTTTCTCCATCAGTTCCCGGATGGTTTGATTTTATTCAGACTCTTCGAAGATCCAAATTTAGTCATGTAAACTGAGATAAGTCCAAGTCTGTATAAAATAAGACAGAATTGTTGATGATAAACTTGTTTTTGTCCTCAGAAATGCCTGATCCTTCTCCTCACATCTTCACCAGACCAGGTTGCCCTCCACAGACCTGATCATGCACACAAACCTCCAGCACCTCTGGTTCCACGCGACCACCAGACCGGAGCACCGTCGTTTATATTCTGATAGAAGCGCAGGGTCCTACCGTTAGACCGACGGACGATGTTCTCCAGAAACGTGTTCTGGGGGGCTACGAGACCCCGTCGTCCTGACGCCATCCTGCTATTCCCCGGTACAGCTGCTGCTCACATATATCAGGAGGTAAGATGCTCGTGATTCCTCCAGGTTCGTCTGATGCCTGCGGCGCGAGCTCCACTGCGCCAATCAGAATGCTTCACTGGCACTGAGGCGAGAAGCGTGTGAGACACGAATACGGCTCGTGTTTACTGATGACGTCACCAAATTTGTTGTAATTAAACGATGAGTCTCTCTATCTATCTATCTGCAATTGTTATGTCTATCTGTCTGTCTTGCCTAAATTATGTGATGTCTATTTTCAAATTACAATTGTGTTTTACCCAAACGGGACGCCGGACGCGTCATTTGGAATCGTAGGATGTCCAAGGAAGAGCCCGCCTTTCTCGCCTCTGATTGGCTAGAAGGACTCTCTTACATTTGGCTAGTTCATTTAGCAGCAAGCCGTCTTCCCTCGCCAAGTGCAGACTGCCACCATCAGAACATCTTTTCGGGGGCGTTTTATGGGATTAGATTTGTGCCAATAAGATCAAGAAAACACTTTGAAGATCAAAACAAACACTAGGAAAATTTGATTAAAAAATATTGACAAAAGAAATAAAATAATTTCAAAAGTAAACTTCCTATCCAGGGGCGGATGTAGGACTGAAGAAGATCCGGGGCTTCACACACGTGCACACGCGCACACACACACGTAACACGCACTAGTCTTTTTCATAAAACATTCGGGGCTTGAGCCCAAGTAGCCGGGCCTAATGCCGCCCCTGTTCCTATCTGAATCAACTTCTTAAAATTAGAAAATACCAGTGTGGACTTGAGTCCCATGACTTGGACTTGAGTCAGACTTGTGTCATTATTTTAATGACTTATAACTTGACTTGATAAAATCTACAAAGACTTACAACTTGACTCGGACTTGAACACCTGTGACTATTGACTTGAATCAACTGCATCTGTTGACTTGATGATTACTTGAGCATATCTGATATTTTAGCCCAAAAGTGACACGACGTTGTGGACCAAAATCATAATTCCTTCTTGGTTCTGGGTTTGATCTTGTACTGCTAAATGCAGCAGCACTTTGTTTATAATCAGCTTCAGTTGCACTTTCTGCTTGTTAGAGCAAATAAATGAAACTTTTAGAAGCATTTATTTCTGGAATTTATTTATTATCATTGTCATTAAATTGAAGTTGGACAGGTGACTTGGTTATGACTTGAAAATTCTAAGTTAAGTACTTGGACTTGACTTAGACTTCCACATCACTGACTTTTGACTCGACTTGGACTTTGTTGTCTTTGACTTGGACTTGACTGGAAAGACTTGTGACTTACTTGTGACTTGCAAAGCAGTGACTTGGTCATACCTCTCACTAACAGATTTGCAATTACACTACCTGGCTTTCTCCTTTGCAATCCCTGAGTTTTTGTTTGCAAATCTGACACAACCCTCTCCCATATGACAGTGGTTTCTCTTGAGTGACAGTTCAGTGACCCAAAAGTGATGTAGCCTCCAAGATTTTTTTCCCAGCTAGGTTTAACCATGTGTATTTTGAGCCCCAAACACATAATTTCTGCTGTGTGTAGTGTCTACTGGGGATCTAAAGTGAGTATTGATAACATATGTCAGGGGTCCTCAGTTATAATGGTCCGAGGGCCACTCACAAAAAAGACCAGAAGCAAGAGAGCCGAACCGGGGCGGGGGGTTGCTGTTTGGATTGCTGGCTGTAATGCACATAACACACAAGCTTGCAATATAAAGAAGTACAACACCTGTCCCCCTCCAGCTTGGCTGTGTGACTGCAATAACCTGTCCTGTGGGACCCTCACCATGTAACCCTCATTTCCATGCTCTGGAGGAGCAGATAGGAAGCAAGATCTCCTGCAACTTAAAATGAACCAAAGCTTCCTCCCAGTTTCTCTTTAAGTTGAATTTAACATCAGTTGATCATCATGAAACAAAAGAATAAAGTGGAACAAAAACTTGTATCATCTATTTCTCTCTGCTCTAAACTTCTCCGTATCCCTAAATAAAAGAGACAGATGATTACGCTTCAGCCGCCGTCACTGACCCCGCCCCCTCCCCAAGACCGGACCTCCCGACATCACAGCACTCGGTCTGACTGAGCGCTTCAAGCAGAAATAATAATGAAATTATGAAAATAATAATAATGCGTGTTTGGAGCACTGGGTTAAAATCTAAAACTATATATATATGTAAATGTAGTATAGACATTATTATTTTAAAGGAAGTGTTATTGTGGAAATACTCAGAATGTATTTGAAGATGACATTTCAGTGATTAATTAGAGAAATTAGGTCACATTTGTAAATATTATGTAGATTACATTACAAAAATTTCAAAAATGCACATCTTGTACCTGCAGTATCAAATTTGATACAGCCATTTTACCATGGTTTTGTTGGAATATAAAGAACGAGTTACTTAATAAAAATGCACTCTTTCTATAGAAAAACTGCTAATGTTGAAAACTTAGACTTTTGATACTCTTCCTACCATAACTTCTCAAAAATTAGTAATGATTTACCCGAGAAACGGTGAGTGGATCATTTACTGGGAGCTGCCATGTTGGGAATAATCAAAACTACACTTTAACCGCCCGTAGAGCCATAATAATCCAGTAGGGGGTAGAGTACACGTATCAGATTATATACAACAGGTTTTTAAGGCAAATATTAATCATGTTGATGAGCTAGAGGTCTCAGAAACTCTTGTAGCAATTATGATACAAATGGCATTTTAAGGTTTTTCCTGGTAATTAATTACTTTTATAATCTTGTAACTCGGTAAGTAACTGAGTTACTTTTTTGGCTAAGTAAAGCAGTAACTATAACTAATTACTTTTTAAAAGTAAGGTTCCCAACACTGGTTCCACCTGAGGCCAAACTGTTGAGCTAGTGTTGTTTTGCTTTTAAGTAGCACAATTGTTTTGTGTTATGAATTCAACACTAGTATCCACAGTCTTATTTATAACACTATTATTTTTAGATTTGTTTTAATGTTTTAGTTTGTTAAAATCAGTTTTAATTCTTTTAAAAACATAATTTTAATAAAATAAAGGCGTTTGTGGCGGAAGGATCCACATAGCGAGGGTTCACAGTAGCACGAGTTGCACTGGCACTTGAAAGGCTATCCTTCCGCCGCGTTGGGTAGACCCAGCTCATATAGGAGTTTTAAACCTTTGAACCTTCTTCTGGGCAAATAGTAATCCCGTTTCAGGACATGTGGCTCGTGGAACACATTGATGTTGTAATTCATGCTGAATTATAATTTGAGTTGAGGGAACAAACACGATGGGGGAGGACTCAGAAATGCACCACAGCGACACGCTCGGAGCTGCGGCTAGTGCGCGACGAGCCGCAGAAAACGTCCCCTTCTCTCGCTGACATTTTCTACCGCGACGTAGCACCTGAAAACTTGGATAAACCGCAGAGATGCCCGGAATGATGGATAAAGGCTCGGAGTATTTAGGAAAAGGCCGCTCGAACGGCACCAAGAGTCCGTCTAACGCGTCTAACGGGCATTTCTCCGACGAGAGCGGCAGCGACGACGAACACGGTAGGAGCCTCGAACAACCTCGCTTCTCTTCAATTAAGACTTTTAATTTTTGACTAAACGTGTCCACATTTTCTACGTGTTTTCCAGATGTTGGAATGCGAGTCGGAGCCGATTACCAGGCGATTATTCCAGAATATGAGCCGGGTGAGCGTTTTCCTGGTTTACTGGAGTGGCGGACGGTGGTAGCCTCGAACAGTGTTCTGAACCCAGAACCTTAGGTGTCGCTGCGTCTGTGTCTGCTTCCCAAGTGTTGTGAGAGAGTTAGTTTAGAGTTTACACGAACTTGGGTTGTAAGAGTTTTGTATGTACAGTAGTTATCACTGAAACTGAGTGCAGGAACAACGTAAGCCGAGGCTCCCTCAACTCCTCAGGAACAACTTGTGACTTAATGCATCAAAATGAGTCATAAATACAAAAGACGTTTTTAAAAAGCCAGATTTGATTTATTATTACGTTTCTCTCTAAATAATACATAATTAACTATCACAATAATTATGCAAAATGTTTTTAAGTTTAGCTATCTTAAAGGGATTGGCCAGACTGCATTAAAATTGTAGAAATTCAGTTTAACTACACTTTACCATCTTTATAGATATGAACTGGGTTCGGTTTTTCATTTTGTTAAAGAATTTTGTCATAAATCATTACAGAAACCAAAATTCGCTCCTCCAACATGTAAAACAAGGTAGCTGCTGTTGCTAGTATTGTGAATAACCATATTTTGTTTACTGTCATGTTCTTAATTATTGCAGAAAATTGCGTTTACAGCTGCAGCAAAAGGTCTGAGCCTTATGTCAGTGCCCTACACACATTTTTGATTATCATCGGTCTGATCTAAAATAATAACCTACATCTATAAATCCATCTGGAACTGCACCGCTCCATCTGGACTCCAGAGTCCTGTTAGCATGACTGCAGCAACACTGCTAGCTGTGTTTTCAATTCAATTCAAGTTTACTTATATAGCGCCAAATCACGACAAGAGTCGTCTCAAGGCACTTCACATAATAAACATTCCAATTCAGGTCAGTTCATTAAGCCAATCAGAAATAATGTTTCCTATATAAGGAACCCAGCAAATTGCATCAAGTCAGTGACTAGTGTCAGTGACTATACAGCAATCCTCATACCAAGCAAGCATAAAGCGACAGTGGAGAGGAAAACTCCCTTTTAACAGGAAGAAACCTCCAGAGAATCCCGGCTCAGTATAAGCAGCCATCCTCCACGACTCACTGGGGATCGAGAAGACAGAGCAGACACACACACACACACACACACGGACAAGTAATGTGTCTAGAGTTATATTGTGATGTCTTAGTAAATATTCTATTTGGTGAGAGATAAACTTTATTGTATTTATCCTAGTGGATCTGTAGTTAAATGGATAAACTAGTAGTAGCACATCCAACGTCAAGGAAAGCAAGAAGTTATTATCAGGAGAGGGAGAATGTTTTAGTGGTTAGCAACAGTGTGCTAGTCGATGGCCCCCTCCATGAGGCCACCACAGCTCAGCAGAACATTGTAGCTTCTTCTGGGGAGAAAAACACTTAGAGAAAAAATAAAGTTAACAGCTGAAATAATATAATAATAATAATAATAATAATACATTTTATTTCAAAGCGCCTTTCAGGACACCCAAGGTCACTTTACACAACACACGTAATAAAATACAATAAAACAATAATAAAACCCAAAGAAGAAAAAACAGAGAGAAACATTTCAATAAAATCAGAGGTTGTAGGCAGATTTAAACATGTGTGTTTTGAGTTTTGATTGGAAAAGGGTAAAACTGTCGATGTTCCTGATGTCTGGGGGAAGTGAGTTCCAGAGTCGAGGAGCAGAGCGGCTGAAAGCTCTGCTCCCCATGGTAGCGAGACGGGCAGAAGGAACCGCAAGATGGATGGAAGAAGAAGATCTGAGTGAACGGGACGGGGTGTGAATACTTATAAGGTCTGAGATATATGGAGGAGAGAGGTTGTGGATTGCTTTGAAGGTATGGAGGAGAATTTTGAAGATGGGCCTGAATTTAACTGGGAGCCAGTGGAGCTGCTGGAGAACCGGCGTGATGTGGTGAAAGGAAGGGGTTCTGGTGATAATACGGGCTGCTGAATTCTGGACCAGTTGCAGTTTATGAAGGAGTTTGTTGGGGAGACCATAAAGAAGTGAATTGCAATAGTCGAGACGGGAGGTGACGAGGCTGTGGACGAGAATGGCGGCAGTGTGAGGGGTCAGTGAGGGACGAAGACGGTTTATGGAACGTAGATGGAAGTATGCTGACCGAATTAAGTTATTAATGTGAGCCTGAAAAGAAAGGGAGCTGTCGAGAATGACACCCAGACTCTTGACATGAGGTGAGGGGGAGACTGTGGCACTGTCAATAGTTAAAGAAAAGCTGTCAGATGTTGAGAGGGTGGAGTTAGTGCCAACTAGAAGAAGTTCAGTTTTATTGCCGTTGAGTTTGAGGAAATTAGAGGTGAACCATGATTTGATTTCAGAGAGGCAGAGTGTAAGGGAGGATGGTGGGAGAGTTGAGTTGGGCTTACTGGAAATGTAGAGCTGGGTGTCAACTGCAAAGCAGTGAAACTGGATATTGAATTTGCGGAAGATTTTGCCGATAGGGAGGAGATATACTATGAAGAGGAGGGGCCCCAGGACAGAGCCCTGGGGCACACCTGACTTGACTGGGGAGGGTTCTGAGGTAAAGGATTTTAACTGGATGAACTGAGTGCGGCCAGTAATGTAAGATTGAAACCAGCGGAGGGGGGTGTGAGTGATGCCTAAGGAATAGAGTCTATTAAGGAGGATGGGATGAGAAATGGTGTCAAAGGCCGCACTCAGATCGAGGAGAATAAGAATAGAGATTAAACCAGAATCAGCAGCAATGAGTAGGTCGTTAGTGATCTTGATGAGAGCTGTTTCTGTGCTGTGGTGGGGACGGAAGCCAGACTGAAACTGTTCATAAAGGTTATTGCGGGTGAGATGTGAATGGAGCTGAGATGCAACAGTTTTCTCAAGGACTTTGGAAATGAAGGGAAGATGGGAAATGGGACGGAGGTTATTGAAATCATTGGGATCTAAACCAGGTTTTTTTAGAATAGGGCTGACTGAAGCGGATTTGAATAGGGATGGGACCGTACCGGAGGATAGTGAGGAATGAATAATGGCTGTTATAAAAGGGAGCAGAGAAGAAAGGCAGGATTTAACTAAAACAGTTGGAATAGGGTCCAGTTGACAGGTGGAAGGTTTGGATTTGGTGATGTAATCTAATATTTCTGAGGGATGGGGAAGTTCAAAGGAGGAGAACGGAATGGTGGGTTCAAATAAATCAGGAGAGGGAGGGGAGGAATGAGGTAAAGAGAGATGGATTCTATTGACCTTCTCATTAAAAAACTGAAGGAGAGAGTTACAGGTTTCTGAAGAGTAAAGATGGATGGGTAAGGAGTCGGGAGGCTGAAAAATGCTGTTCATGATGGAAAATAATGTTTTAGTGTTGCTGGAGTTGGACGAGATGAGACCGGAGTAATACTGAGATTTGGCATGGGAGATGGAGTCCTTGTAGAGAGAAATCTGAGCAGAATATAAGTCTTTATGGATGGTGAGACCGGTTTTCTTGTAGAGTCTTTCAAGCCTCCGGTTGGTAGCTTTCAAGGAGCGAAGGGCAGGGGTGAACCATGGAGCAGACCGAGTAAAATATACAGAGCGGGATTTGATGGGAGCAAATGAATTAAGGATAGAAACCAGACCGTTATTGTACTGAATGACAAGATCATCGGGAGTAGAGGACAAATTAGGGGTCAAGGTGGCAAAACTGGAGGACAGGGAGGCTAGATCAATGTCCTTAATATTACGAAAAGAAATGATACGTGGTGACTTGATGATGGAGAGACGGAGGGGAACAGAAAAGGAGATGAGGAAGTGGTCCGTGAAAGGGAGCGGGTCAGCTGTACAGTTGGAGGGGGTCAGGCCGGAGCAGCAGATTAAATCCAGGGTGTGACCTTTAATGTGAGTGGGAAAATTGGCATATTGATGAAAACTGAGGCTGTCCAAAGATGAGGAGAAGTCTTTGCTGAGGGGGAGGGCCATATTGTCCATATGAATATTAAAATCACCAAGTAAAATTACATTTGGGGAAAGGGCGGACAGATGGGATAAAAGAGCAGAGAGTTCATTTAAAAACTCAGGGCTGAACTTGGGGGGACGATAAACAGTGACAATTATTGTGGGGGTCGGGCCGGAGAGTTGACAGGCGAGGCATTCCAAATAGCAGGAAATAATACAGTTAAAGAGCAGATTGTAGAAGAAAGCAGTAGAGCCGTTAGTGTTAGCTCCGGTAAGGAAAATACAAGTCATTTGGGAAATCTACGACACACATGCAGATATAATCTAAAAGATCATCCCCATATTTTAGCAATGCTGGGAATCGTAGAACTTTTGTGCTGTCTTGGATTGCAGACGAGTCAAACTAATGTTACTCCTAATCGGTTAAGGGTGGGAATAGATACATTTTTATCAATATCAATTGCATTGTAGATTCTATCAATCCAATTCCTTATCAATTCATTCAGTTCATCTCCAAGATCTGGAAAAGGTGGAAAAGGCTGTGGCTAAACAACTCACATCTGCTCTTGATGAACTTGCTTCCAGTCAGGTTTTCATAGCGCTCATTCTACTGAAACCGCTCTTCTTAGGGTCTCTTAACGACCTTCTGACTCAGTGATGCAGGAGACTGTTCTGTTCTGGTCCTGCTGGACCTGACTGCAGCTTTTGACGAGCAAACAGCTGCTCGGGGGAGAAATCAGTGTGTGTGGCACAAGATTATGAGGACACACACAGCAAGTTAATAAAATAATGTGGTTCAGAGTCTCCAAAAGCAACACAGCTCATGTCCGCCTTTGTTTACCTTATAATGGAGGACACCGCAGACTTTCCCGTGCGTATTAAACCCCGCCCACAAGCTCGGGAATTTCCGCATTCCTGAGAAGTCCCTCGGAATTATATGGGAACACTACACCGCCCGTTCAAGACCAAACTCAAGCCATCCAGCCCCACCAAACCCCAACCGTGCTGACGCTAATGTGTAAGCGCCATTATCTGCTTCCTCTTCAGCACATTCTGAGCTCCTTCAAAGGAATCTCCTACCACCTTTATGCAGATGACATCCAACTGTACATCTCCTTTAAGCCCCATGAGATGTCTAAGCTGCAGCTGTTACACACCTGCTTAGACTCTATCAAAACCTGGATGGTGGGAGCTTTCTTCAGCTGAATGAAGATAAGACTGAGATCCTCATCTGTGCCCCAGACAAGCTGGTTCCCAAAGTCAGAGACTCTCTTGGTCAGCTTGCTTCTCACACCAAACCTTCTGTCAGGAATCTTGGCGTGACCTTTGACCCAGCTCTCGCTCTGGATTCTCATGTCAGTTCTCTTGTTCGCTCTTCTTTCTTCCATCTCAGGAACATTGCAAAGCTGAGTCCCATTCTGTCCCGATCTGAACTTGAGGGTGGGGGTGGGAGGTTGCACACATTCTGCACATGGTCTGCTGCTGTTTCTCACCAGTATCAGCTGATGGACGGATCTATTTTCGTTGCGCTGTTTGTGTCAGCGGACACGGTCGGGGAGGGGGGCGGGGTAGGGCGTGACGCTTAGCCTGGCAGGCTGCCAGGCTTATAAAGCGCTAGGGGAAACCCTGTACCTGTGTTGGTTGGAAATATTTTCCCAAATGTTCTCTTTTTATGCTCCCTGTGAAGGCAGAGTCATCCTGTTCAGTGCAGTGTTGCTGTAGCTTTTGTAGAGTGGATAAAATCTCACCACAGGTCAGACCTTTGTCACTGGAGTCAGCTACTGTGGAGGTGTATACGTAAGCTAAATGACGCTAACATGATAGGCAGTGTTAGTCGATTAGTTACCTGCGGTATTAGCAGGAGAGGACGTGCGAACGTTGCTGCTGCTGCGTTGAAATTCACTAGTCTGGAGCGAGTGAAAATACATCAATAACTTAAAGTTATCACGTATTTTGTGCCCACGGGCTTTTGTATATTCGGAATGCTTCCTCGCTTGAAGAAATATGTACTTTGCAAATATTGCAAGTTATCCTGTTGTCATGCTTTCTCGTAAAAGTATAACCAAACTTTTGAGCATTTGTGCCACTTAGACACGGTTTCCTGCTTCCATAAGCTACACAGCGTGTGCGGTGGCGTCATTCGCACTGAATGGAAATAAGTGGAGTCATTTGCAAAAGTGGCTAACATTTCCTAGGAATTTGAAACAATGGGAACCAGTTCTCAACAAGAATCGGATTTCGATTCCCAATCCTATCAGTTAAATATTTTTTGGAGTTATCAACATAAACACGCAGTGGTAAAACTGGCAGCACGTTATTTTATTTATCCGTAGATCACTGAATTATGTTCAGACAGATAATGGAGCTAAGACCAGCTGAGAACTCGTCAGCTTAGAGCTCCCAGTGGGAGCACTACGAGCACAGAAATGAAAAATTTTACAAAAGTAAACAAACTGCACTGATTTTGGTTCTGAAGGTGAAGAGATTCCTCCCCAGTGTCCAAATTGGGTCGCAGGTCTTCTGAGTCAAACGGTCCAAAACATGTCTGCACCTCCAGTAGTGATATCCAGCTAGCGGGGTCAGAGTTCGGCTGAACTTCTCCGGTAATCCATTATTCGTTCTCATCGCTGTATCCCAGAGAAAAAAACAAATTCAAACAAACAAACAGAAGCTTCAGAAGCTACATCTGACTGATGACACATTGTTCTCTGCTATAACGCTAACGCAGAAACACCGGAGTCGGGGGTTGTTTGCTTTAGCTGTTTCGGCAGACCTGCTTGTGGAACGTCACCAGCTGCTCAGAGCTTAGACCGGAAGCTGTTTCCTGTATTTGTCAAAAACATCAGATTTTCTTACAATTCCAGCCGTGAAAATCCAAAAACCTTTTTCCTCTGAGGTTTTATTACTGCTTCACACATGCCATTCAAAGGAATTTTGCCTCTGGCCAATATCTTTAAAATCTGGTTTGTCTGTTTTTAATGGAAAAAATATAATACGTTTGACCCTTGCAAGTGATGCAAAATTATAATTGAAAATCAGTACAGTAAGAAAATCTATTGAACCAAAAACAGGTGGAAGTGAGTGCATCTGTGGGAAATATATATATATATATATATATATATATATATATTACAGATGCTCTTCAGGATCTAAATCATAGAATGTGGATGAGGAAGAAAATTAGCTGAAAAACAATGAATAGATAATCCGAGGCGCTCTGAGAAGTGTTTTTATTAGAGCAAGAAAATGTTGATGGTGGCGTTAGCTTTTTCTTCTTCACGCCCTAAAGAAGGTCGTACGCGACTGAAATGCGTCAGCTTTTTCCTGCTCTAATAACACTTCTCAGAATGCCTCGAATCTATTTTCCTTCCACATCCAATAAGAAAATGTATAGTTTTATAGCTGCTACTTAAATTAGAGTTGTGTGAGTGTATAAATGTGTGATGCCTTTTTAAAATGGTGCTGTTTTTTTATTTTTATTTTTTAATAATTCCTACATTCAGGTTCCACCAAGTACACAGAGAAAGACAGTGGAGGGATGCTAGTGTGGTCTCCACATCACACAATTGTTGACTCAAAACGTAAGTCCAGCTTCTCTGGCCCAGCTCTTGTTCGACCCAGATCATTACATCATAACATCACATGTTCTAACAGTGAGTTGTTCCCTCCACAGTGGATGAGTACATTGCCATTGCCAAGGAGAAACATGGATACAATGTGGAACAGGTGGGTCTATCTGAACCAATCAGAGGTGGTTCTTGTGGTTTTGTGTAGAGAAGAAGCTCAGTTTCCTCATTGCTCCTCTTGGAGTTGTTGCATTTTGCTTTTAGATTTCGTTTTTAGCTATAGCTCCCAAATCCCAGCAGGCTTATTTGCCTTTTATCAAACATGTGCAAAGCTTTAAATGCATAGTAATCAGAACCTGACCGATAGGGTTGGGTGTCGTTTGATTTTGAACGATTCTGATTCCAATTCCTCATTTCGATTCCGGTTCCTACCGATTCAGATTCTTTGAAGACATGACATGCTTTACATGAGCCAGCTAACCACAGGTCCTACTTGATGAAATAATCTTAACTTCAACATGAATTTTAATTCTATGAACAACAACATCACCTTCATTTAGATAAAAACATGTTTTGGACTTGCAGAACAATCAGTGTGTTTGTTTCTGACCACAACCAAAGTCTGGAAGAAGCCTCTGGGATGAGAGGCTAAATGTCTCCAACATATCCAGAAACGTCCAGCTGTTTTCAGCTAAAACTCTCAGGATGATCATGTCCAGGATGACTGAGAACTACACCTCCATGCTGCAGCAGCATTCAGTCAGAACAGGAACTTAAATGTAGCTGCTGTCAATCAATCAATCAATCAAAGCTTTATTTATATAGCGCCTTCCGCAACCCTGTCAGGAAGCCCAAAGCGCTGAAGCGCTGTCAGTAACAATCTAACAGGTTTAAACATTAAAACTCAACAGAAATAGTTCAGAAAGGAAATTTCACAGCATTGTGTATGCTTTATTATAATTATTTATTGTGGCAGAAGCTGGTGTGGTCCACTGCTCTAGCATGATGACTTCAATTATTCTACAGGTTATTGTTCAGCCTGCTCACACACACACACACACACACGTGTTGGTGAGCGGCTGCGTCTGACTGCTGGCGCTCCGTGTGTGTTTTTATTTCTGCAGTGAGACAAACTCACACCGTCCAGAGTTTGTTCTTTAAAGCTTCTATTAAATCCACCGTGTTGACGTATTTTAACAAGTTTCCTCTACGCTGCACGAGTTAAAGTTTACGGAGTAAAAGTTCAGCAGACACGTTTGTTTATATCTGGGTGGGGGGACTCGTGCTGCACACGGGCAGCTGGTGTGATCAGCTCTGAAAAGCGTTGATCACAATTTGCAGATCATGTTTATTTTTCACGATGATCGGCCACGGATTCCTCTTCCGGTCGGCATTCTAGGAATCGAAATAAAAAACTTTGAACAATTCCGGGGAAAGCTAACAGTTGGAAACGGCACCAATTGATGCTCGATGCCCAACCCTACTGACCGATCACCGATGGGTCACTCCTCAGGATCCACTCATTGCCAGTGTTCACAAACTCGCTATGTCACAGCTAGGGCTGCAGCTATCGAATATTTTATCGATAATTGAGTACTTTAATAAATTACCCTTTTGTGTTTGTAAACCATTATATCAAATAGCATGTTATAAAATATGAAAGACCTCTTAAAATGAGGAAGCTATTGCCAGTTATTCTTCGCTTTATTCAAAATTAGTTTTCTAAACTTCAGCACTTCAACTTTACTTCACAGTAAACAAATGCCTGCGCAAAACATAAGTATACAACCGGAGCCGATTTTCCCCTCGTGGGAGAATCTACTAGGTAGTGATCAGGTGGAGCTGGACTCGGCTTTATAAACAAGTAGCGCTGCAAGCGGCTGCGGCCCACACAGCACCAGAACCGCTCACGGTGCGTGCGCAAACATGGCTCGCCAGCTATTTCCCTATTAACACACGTCCGTTTTAATTTCTACACTTTTTCTCACACACTAACAAGGATTGTCGAGAAAGCATGTTTGCCGTGGTTATGTCAAATTACACTGATCACAAAACATTTACTTTCTTTCGTTTTCCTCCGCCACTCATAAATACCCGTGTCCTCCTGCAGCAACCCCGAGGGACAACAGACATCAATAACAACACAATAAAAGTCTGACGTGTTGTGTAAAAACGGCCATTTTTAGCACATTTTTAGGTCCGACGTGTTGCTACCAGACACGCCGTGTCTGCAGAATATATAGCGGACCTCCGAGTCCGCTTGCAGAATGGACATTTACATGTGGATGTTTCCTGGTCAGGTGCTGCAGCACCGAGGATGTGGTGTTGTGGTAGGCTAAATCCATTTTACAGTATTTACACTGGACTAGGATTTCCGCCTTACGAAGTGAAAAATGGTCCCACACCTTTGACATTTTCTGTCTTTTTCGCACTCCACCGGGGTCCACGTTGTCCGCCATGGCTTAAGAGAAAGTTAAGTTACATTCGCTACTCGCGTGTGCATTCAGTGCAGTGTGTGTAGGTGCGTCACTTATTTCGGTCCGGGTGAAACATGACCCCGGGCGATTGCAAAGCCATGAATTAAACGAAGCCTCGAGGCAGAGAATTTGACTCGAGGATTTTTTGTACTCAAATTATTCGAGGTACTCGAGGAATCGTTTCAGCCCTAGTCGCAGCTGTACTGGCGGACCCGTAAAAACACCCAACACAGAGTGCACGTATTAAGCTAGTTTATTTAAAGGGGAAGGGAATGGAGGCGGGAGCAGGCAAACGGCTTAGTCAGGAGATCAGAGAGCCAACTACAAGCTAGTTTATACAGGTGCTGGCCAGTAAATTAGAATATCATCAAAAGGTTGAAAATATTTCAGTAATTCCATTCAAAACGTGAAACTTGTACATTATATTCATGCAATGCACACAGACCAATGTATTTCCGATGTTTATTACGTTTAATTTTGATATTTATAGGTGACAACCAATGAAAACATCAAATCTGGTATCTCAGAAAATTAGAATATTCTAAAGGCCAATGAAAAAATGTTTGTTTCTCTAATGTTGGCCAACTGAAAAGAATGAACATGAAAAGAATGTGCATGTATAGCACTCAATACTTAGTCGGGGCTCCTTTTGCCTCAATAACTGCAGTAATGCGGCGTGGCATGGACTCGATCAGTCTGTGGCACTGCTCAGGTGTTATGAGAGCCCAGGTTGCTCTGATAGTCGTCTTCAGCTCCTCTGCATTGTTGGGTCTAGCGTATTGCATCCTCCGCTTCACAATACCCCATAGATTTTCTATGGGGTTAAGGTCAGGCGAGTTTGCTGGCCAATCAAGGACAGGGATACCATGGTCCTTGAACCAGGTGCTGGTGGTTTTGGCACTGTGTGCAGGTGCCAGGTCCTGTTGAAAGGTGAAGTCTGCATCCCCATAAAGTTGGTCAGCAGCAGGAAGCATGAAGTGCTCTAAAACTTCCTGGTAGACGGCTGCATTGACCCTGGACCTCAGGAAACAGAGTGGGCCAACACCGGCAGATGACATGGCACCCCACACCATCACTGACGGTGGAAACTTTACACTGGACCTCATGCAACGTGGATTCTGTGCTTCTCCGCTCTTCCTCCAGACTCTGGGTCCTTGATTTCCAAAGGAAATGCAGAACTTGCTTTCATCAGAAAACATAACTTTGGACCACTCAGCATCAGTCCAGTCCTTTTTGTCCTTGGCCCAGGCGAGACGCTTCTTGCGCTGTTTCTTGTTCAAGAGTGGCTTGACACACGGAATGCGACACCTGAATCCCATGTCTTTCATGAGTCTCCTCGTGGTGGTTCTTGAAGCGCTGACTCCAGCTGCAGTCCACTCTTTGTGGATCTCCCCCACATTTTTGAATGGGTTTGTCGTCACAATTCTCTGCAGGGTGCGGTTATCCCTAGAGCTTGTACACTTTTTTCTACCACATTTTTTCCGTCCCTTCGCCTGTCTGTTAATGTGCTTGGACACAGAGCTCTGCGAACAGCCAGCTTCTTTAGCAATCACCTTTTGTGTCTTGCCCTCCTTGTGCAAGGTGTCAATGATTGTCTTTTGGACAGCTGTTAAGTCAGAAGTCTTCCCCATGATTGTGGTGCCTTCAAAACAAGACTGAGGGACCTTTTAAAGGCCTTTGCAGGTGTTTTGAGTAAATCAGCTGATTAGAGTGGCAGCAGGTGTCTTCTATATTCAGCCTTTTCAGAATATTCTAATTTTTTGAGATACCAAATTTGGAGTTTTCATTAGTTGTCACTTATGAATATCAAATTTAAATGTAATGAACATTGGAAATACATTGGTCTGTGTGCATTGCATGAATATAATGTACAAGTTTCACGTTTTGAATGGTATTACTGAAATATTTTCAACCTTTTGATGATATTCTAATTTACTGGCCAGCACCTGTATTATAGGATTGAATCCCTGCACACATTTTAAATTATTTTCAAAACTCATTTTTAACGATTATATCACAATTGGCCATTTTAAAGAATTAAAAGCAACAAGTCACATAAACCAGTCCAGGGTCAAAGCCTATTTTAATAAAGTCTGTGTAGGGAAGCAAAAACAAGAGAAATGTGATCTCTCTTTTTAATTATCATCAGAACTCTAGTTGCAGCATTTCATGTGTTAATGTGTGTGTGTGTGTTTGTGTACACAGGCCCTTGGTATGCTCTTCTGGCACAAACACAACATAGAGAAGTCCCTGGCTGACCTTCCAAATTTCACACCATTCCCAGATGAATGGACTGTTGAAGACAAGGTGCTGTTTGAGCAGGCTTTCAGCTTCCATGGCAAGAGCTTCCACCGCATCCAGCAGATGGTGAGCAGCTAATGCAATAATTATCGGTTTGCATGTTATGTTAAAGTGTCAGGTTTTGTGAGTCAGGATAAACCTAACTAAAGTGAGTTGGACCACTTGTGTTGACTAGGACGATAGTGGTGTCACAGGCTGTACTAGAAGTTTTCTGAAACTGCTTTGGTGTAGTTAAATGCTTGAATTTATTAATTAGATTTGATTGACAGGTAGCATGAGTGTCCGAGCTAGTGCTAGCAGCTAGCTCCAGGGAAGACCTCAGCCTCTGCCTCACTTTTATTGGTGTTCAGCCATTTTGACGCTGAACTTTAGTTGTGTCTGCCCTCTGTGTTTGCGTTTGGATGTTGAACATAGAATTATTGGACAAAAATGGCAAGCTGTGGTATTGATTTCACTAAGAGGAGAATAAATCTTCCTTAGAGTTTTGCTGCAAGGAGGACAAAGCTGCATCCACTGCATGAATATAAAATGGTGTCGTCTGCATATAAATGTATATGAGAATTGTCAACAGCATGAACAATGTTATTAATATAGATTTTGAATAAGGTTGGGCCCAGTATTGACCCTTGAGGAACGCCCATAGATATAGGTCTCTACCTTTCCTCCTCTGAGCAGATTGTAACCTTCAGTTCTCACGTTTTGTGTAAGGCCTAAGAAATAACTCTCTCCCCCACCACCACCACTTTGCAGAGTTTGCACTCTACAAGCCTTTCTTTGATTTTGTTCCCAAACTTTTGAGCTACATTGCCAACTCGCCATGTTTTCTTATACACCCCTGCAGGATAGTCATCAGAAATTCAAACCCAAAAGGCGATGCTTTAAGGTTGGTTTATGCTTGACGAGGCACGGCTCCGCACGGAAAAGTTGCGTCATTTTGCGTCATTTTAACAACCACGCCCCTCCACCGCGCCTCCGCACGGCCCAGAATTTCCGCAACGCGCACCTCGGAAAATTTCTAACCACGCGGACGGACGGACGCGGAAAAACATGGCGGACCGGCAAGAGGTTCGTAAATACAGACATTTGTATGATTCAGCTCTCAGAGATCACCGTGATCAACAAGTTGTTAATAATTCTTGGAGTGAAATAGCTCACACTGTCGGAAAAGACGAGAACGCTGTTAAAAATGCTGAAATGCCATGTTGTAAACAGTAATTTCTACTTCTACTATGGTGTAGTGTTGGATGCTTGCCATAGAGCTCCATGCTGCCCCCTACAGTTTGGGAGAATATTGGCTCACCGCAGAGACGAGCCGCACGAACCATAAACGCTGCGAGTTGTGAAGCGCGTTCCATCCGCGAGCCGCATCACCGCGCGGAAAGTGAATGCGCCAAGCATAAACCAAGCTTTAGTGTGAGCCTTGTGATCCAGCAGACAGAACAAAGTGAGCCAACAACAGCGCAGTCACATCTAAACGGTAAAACCGAGAATGACATAGGAGTTGTTTTATTGCGCTGGCATGTAGCTAATGTCCCGCTGATCTCCGCCCGTGGAGAATGAGCTGGTCTGGATGGCCAGGGCTACCGGTCGCAGCGGTCTGGCCCTGCTTGTAGTTTAACAGTCCCAGTCCATATTAGATCTCACATTCGGTCTAGAGACGAGTCCGCGGGCGGCAACACCCCCCACCCCCACCGCTCTCCCAATGGGGAGGGCCGACTGAGGGCCAACGATTCGTAAAAATGCCAGGGCCGAATTTTGGTCCTATTTTCCCTGCTATAAATGAACTGAATTGAATTAAAGTGAAGTAATTGTGTGTTTCAACTGTCTGTCACAAATATACTCACTGGTGAATTTATTTGGTGCACCTTGCCAGTACCGGGTTGGACCCCCTTTTGTCTTAATCCTTCATCACACAGATCCAACAAGGTACTGGAAACATTCCTCAGAGATCTTGATCCATATTGACATAACAGCATCACGCAGTTGCTGCAGATTTGTTGGCCGCACATCCATGACATGAATCTCCTGTTCTACCACATCTCAAAAGCTAGTGCGCACCCCTCACAAGCAATCCAAATAAGTATTAACTCAACGTTACATGCTGGAAGGTACTTGTAGATGTTGCTTGAGCACAAAGCAAGAAAGATAAGTGATGTTTAAGAAGTTAATTACTGGAAAAGCTTACACATGTCGATGGAACAATTACTTCCGGTTTACTGATCTTGCTTCCGGTTTCACCATCATTCACTGGCATGGTGTTACTTTGGTTACAGAGTAAATTCAAACGGAGCTATTGAAATGATGTACAAAACCTGTTTTAAAGACATAACAATGGTGGTTCTTTACTCCTGAAAAAAGTATTTTATGTTAGCTGAACTTACAGCCATTTTTCTTTTGCTCTTCTCCGTTGGATATGCGCATTTGCAGTCCATGGCGTATTTTCACACAAAAATAATAAGAAAATAAGTGCCTTCTTGGCAGAATGTGTCTTTAAAATTCACGGAAATCCTTGGCACATAACAAACGGGGTTAGAAAATAGCCCGAACAGCCCCATTTACTTGAAATAATTTTTTCATTCTTCTAGGGACCCATGGTCTGGACGTAGATGGGCGTGACTTAGGCTTCCTATAGAATTTTTTTTGATCAGCTGGTCTTTCAATAAACATGGAATGAGAGGATGTGGCACATCAATGGGTTAAAAATTATTTTAGAGTATGGAAAGCAATTTGTTCAAATAAACAACACTAAATCAGAACTGCAAGACATTGATTATGGTGTGCCACAAGGGTCGGTCCTTGGACCTAACCTGTTCATATTAATAATTAATGAACTTGTAACTGTATCTAAGCTACTTGGTACTGTTTGATTTGCTGATGATACAACATTGTTTAATTCTGGGTCAGATATTAAGTAACTTGAGTGATAATAATGAACTGATATAAATTCATCATTAGTGTAGCGTAGGAGAAGGCCGTGTAATGCAAAGGTTATGACATTTGTCAACCTGTCTCACCAGTAGGCAGTAGGCAAAGGTCGTCAGAGCCGGTTTAATTTGCCTGGACTATTGTGTATTTGGTATAAACTGTGTCATGTGCTGTGTCTTGTTGAAGTTGATAAATATGGCAAATCTGACTATTTTACAGCAAAGCTTCTAACTTTTACTCTGATTCTAAGTCATTTCTGTTTTGCCACCTACTGACACTAAATGATGATGATTGCTGTTTCTTTCAGTTGCCAGATAAATCCATCTCCAGTCTGGTGAAGTACTACTACTCCTGGAAAAAGACACGCTCCAGAACGAGTCTGATGGACAGACAGGCAAGGAAACTGGCAACCCGGAGCAACCAGGATGATAGGTAGAGTTCACAGACCGGCACAAAGTCACTAGACGGTTGTGGGTTCAACCCTGGGACGGAGCCTATGAGAACATTTTAAAATAGCATGTTTGTTTCAAAGTTTTACACAGTTTAGATAGTTTTCTGGTGTCACAGCTGCCTTAAAACCTTAGATAGGGTACTACGATGTCTGAGGTCAGTGAAAACTGTATTGGGAAATTGTTCACTAACAAACCAGCATGTTTGACATCAGATTTCCTTTTCTCATTCTTCTGTGTGTGTTGGTGGCTGCTTGATGTTGAACAAATTTCCTCTGGTGTAACTCAACTGGTTGCCATAGTGATGAGGAGATGGAGGAAGCCAATCCTATTGAAGCAAATGACAGCGATTATGATCCAAACAAAGAGGCCAAGAAAGAGGTGAGGTCAGATGTGTTTGTTAAAGATGCTCCGATCATGTTTTTTGCTACCAATCACCGATACAGATTTGCTTATCATTTATTTTTTCTTACACCAAGTACCGCAGCAGTTTCCTAATGTTGTGAACCCTTCTGATTCTGATCAATTGGCCATAAACTTTCTATGAAGTTATAAGTACTACAGACTACATGATCTGGGAATAGATGAACTAACATTACCTGAAATGCCCTGTATTATCATCAGGGAGTTTACTTAAACACTCTGTATTGACTTTGAGACAAGAAAAGAGAGAGTTGGGATCGTTTAAGAATCTTTAATTTCTATAATTATAAATTCTTACAATCTACCAGGACTATCTCAATGATGGATGCATATGGATTTGTATGTTTCGTGTTGGTGTGTGTGTGTGTTGTTCAGAATCTCTAGGCTGACGTGTGTGGTTTTGGGTGTCTTTTCACCTGTATTAATTTAGACAAAAACATATCATTTTTAATAGGGATGTTCCATTCCGATATCAATATCGGAAGTAATTTTATATCAGCCCAAAAACACTATCGGATTATATTGGACTGCATCAAAAATGTACAATATAAGCAGTCTGTTCTAGGTTCACATATTTGCAACCCATGGTTAAAAAAATTGTCTTTTTTTTTTCATACTTACTGTTATTGGCTCTTGTTCTCCGATTGAGTAATATCACTTGATCAAGCCCTTCATACGTCCACATTGTGTCTGGAGATGATCTGAATTCAGGCAGTTTCTTCTTAAAAAATCAGTTAGCTTACCAACATGACATCCATGTTTTGTCTTAAGATGACGCTGCAGGTGTGCTGGCATCAAGCAATTCAATTCAACTTTATTATCAGACTTAAGGTCCACATTAAAAAAGAGACATGAAAACGATACAAAAGATTATAAAAGACATGCATACAAGTGTCTCCACATGGTAACGCACTGCACTAAAATGGGGATCAACCAGCATCTGCACAAGTCTGTTCTTAGAGTTCTTCAATCGCAAGATAAACCTGTCCATCAAATTCCTCATTATGGCTTGGAAGGTCCTGACATGAGCATTACAAAATAAAAGACTTGCACTACAGGACCGAGGCTTCCCTAGCAGAGTCCTAAATGCATCGTTGTAGGCTACTTTAAGCTAACACAAGCTGGCTTTCCTTACTTACACCACAAAGGTGCAGTATACAAAGGTGTGCAGTAGGTTCTAAAAAGGTGGATTTTTATCTTATCAGAACATACCGGTATGTGGAATTTCCTGACCAAAATACTGGCTTGGGCATACAAAGTGCGACATTGCCGGTAAATGTCGTCATCACAGAGCTGATCTGTGATGATGGGACCCAAATATTTTGCTTTGTCACTGACACTTATATTAAATTATATTAAAGAACAGAGGAACAGCGGTTTTGTGTGATACGCTTGTCAGCCACTAGATGGTGCCATTGGATAAGACACACTCCGGAAAGAAGCTTTAGACAGGATATGACATTCTGGACTTTTGCCTCAGACGGGCTCATGGATGGACAGTAACAAGTGCTATTCAGCCAAAGTTTCAAAGTTACAAGTCTCTCTGAGAGACAGGGTTTGGAAAGCACTCGCTTCAGTGAGCGTAATCTTCCAGCATGCGCTCTGGTTCTTCTGCTGCCTGTGACCGACGCGCTCCAAGCCTCACTGCACATCTTAAGCTCGTCCAACGTACGTGCACGCTGACAGCGACCTGCGCTGAGCACAGTGTCCAGTATAATGCTCCGATGTTCAGATGGGAATCTTTTCTTGATTGATTTAGCTACCTCCGCAATGTGCGTCATGTCCAAAATATCAGCACATCTACAGCCTTGAGGTTACTCCTTCAAAATACACAGTCAAATGGAAATAACTGTAACCCTGCCATTTAACAGTTTTGCCTTCTTGTGAAGATTGTTGCAAAGAGAAACAATTGGACTTGATTAACACCTGAGCCATGCAATTACAACATTCCAACGAGACAGAGCCTGGATTTGTATTCTGAACAGTTTAAACGTGTTTATAAAGGAGACACGTGTGACGTTTCAAAAAGCGGCTCCTGCTCAGGCCCCGTAGGCCCACCCACAACACTGTGGCTGCTGTGGCTCCCGGTGTTATCTTAACTGTGGGAAACGGGTCATAATGGCTCTTTGATGGGAAAAGATTGCCGACCCCTGGCCTAGTCAGGGTATCCGCGGGTCCTTAAAAAGTCTTAAAAAGTCTTAAATTAGCTTTTCCAAATTTAAGGCCTTAAAAATTACTAATAATCCTTAAATACAGTTTCCAAAGGTCTTAAATTACCAAAGACCCAATAAACAAGATTATTTTATTTCAATTTTCATGAATTTCTAGTTGGAGTTCAGCATTTTTTGTGTACGATGTTGCCGTAAGCGGAACCATACACATTCAGTTGGTTATGAAAGGGGGCTTTTTTAGATGAGCACATTAGCTGTTTAAGCTAGTGGGAGATTGCGCCATGGGGACGTGCAACTTTTGTGGTAACTGGATGGCTAATCCCACGTTCGCAGCGTGGTTAGCACCGGTTCCAGGCAATAGCTGGAAATTATAGTTTAAATTTAATTTTAAAAAATAGCTTAAATTTGGTCAAAGCGGCCTTAAAAAGGTCTTAAAAAGTCTTAAATTTGGCTCCCTTCAACCTGCAGATACCCTGCTAGTAGAAAAGCTGTTTTTGGATTAGCCTAGTATAAGCTAATCATTAGCATTAGCAACTCCACCACATCGCAGAACTCTTCCTGGCTTGTGTTATTTGTGGAGGTGAAGCATCAACGTTGCAAAGTAAACAGAGTCAGTGGTAGAGTTGCTTTGCTGTTAGCCGATCAAAGGCAACTCCATATCCTGCTGTCCGAAGCCCTCCTCTGATCCGGCAATCTTCTAGATCCTGAAACAGGCGCACAAGGGCATTTTGTACCCAGAGTACAACTTCCAAGGCATGAATTACTACTAAAGACTACTGCAAATGGATTAATTAAATGAGTGAACCACACCTTAACAATCAGCAGCTCACCTGGTCTCTTTGCTGTTCCTCCAGAACCAGGCTGAACCTCCTATACCGGGCTCCAAAGTGGCTTTGGGTCGGCGTGAGCACCAGACCCTGCAGCACCGGCACCACCAACGCTCCCGCTGCCGTCCACCCAAAGGCATGTACCTGACCCAGGAGGATGTGGTGGCTGTGTCTTGTAGTGCTTCTGCAGCAAACACACTCCTCCGTCAGCTGGACATGGAGCTGGTGTCCCTCAAGAGGCAGGTAGGTAATGCTGCTTTCACCAGGATGACACATCTCTTACAAGCTCAGTGGCGATGTCAGGCAGTATCTTGGGGTTGCTATAGCAACAGCAAGATTTGACCAAGCAACTGATTAGCAACCCAAAGTTTTGAAACTCCTGATATTGAACTTACTCAGAGTTTAAAAGTTATTTGATTAAACTGATCTTTTATGATTTTTAAATCTGTTTCAAAACTAATGTGTTTATTTAGGCCTGGGCGGTATGGCAAAAATGTCATATCACGGTATTTTTTAAAATTACATCAGTTTTACGGTATTTGACGGTTTTTTTCTCAAGGCCGTGATTACCCAGATTATTTCAATAAGAAAATAATTGCTGCACTAGATTGGCCTTAAATAGTCCGTTTTACCTTCATGTGCAGAATACCAGTTTTTCCATGTCCAGTCACTGGTAGGTAAATGCAGAAACCCCCTCAAAGTACCCTTGTCAAAAGAAAGCAGTTAAGAAAAAAACCACTAGAAAGATCAAATATTGCAGTCAAAATAAACTATTTTTATTGAACACATTTTGCATATAATCAGTGCAGTTAACCATCTTTATGATTTCACATCCAACGTTATTGCGTTGGTTATCTCGACCCACCGCTTGCTTTTTTTTTAATTATAAACAGTCCCTTTAGCGAACGCGTCTTTAATGGACGTCTGACTCTGACCGCTACTAGCCGTTTTAGCCTCGGAGGTGGAGGGTGCCGAGCGAAGCTTGAGACATTCTTGGTAATCCAAGACGTGTTTTCGGCTGAGGTGATGAAGCAAGTTGCTGGTGTTACCCCCACCGGCTACCACCGTTGCTCGACAGCATTTGCATATAATAGTTGTTTGCTCCACGTCCGAACTTTTAAACCCGAAATGCCTCCAAACAACAGACGTGGCTCCTCTTGTTTGAAGAAGTTCTTCTGCGTTCGAAGTTTCGATGTCGCCGTGACAGCTCCCGCCAGCCGCCATTCTTGGTTTCACCACGCTGTGGTGTTTGTGTGTAGCAGTGAAACGAGTCCCCGCTGAAACACTTTCCTACTACGAACGTTCTGTACGTTGTTTAGGCCAGTCACCGGTCTAGCGGTATGTGAAAAATTCATATCATAACCAAAATAAACACCGGTTTTTGGTATGAACCGGTATACCGCCCAAGACTGTGTTTATTTTAGGTGCTGCTTTTGTGATAAAAACACTGTAATATGATTTCTGTAAAACCTTTAAAATGTTTTTATTTAATTAGTAAAATAAAGAAAACTACTTCCCAGTGGAAGTGGTGAGACTGTAGAAGTGGAGTCCATTAAAAGCTGCTGTTAAACATCATACATGTGCTTCCTTTACTAGACGCTCCAAAGCATCTCAGACATTAAGCACAAACCCAAAACACGATCTGTCATTCATGTGTGTTATTCTCTGTGGCTCCGGCTTTCTGATCACACGTTAATGGAATGGCAATGTTCACCGTCAAACTGGCTTTAGCGTGATGTTTCCACCTAAACTTCACCTAAATATCTTTCTTTACGTAGGTCCAGAATGCCAAACAAATGAACAGTGGGCTGAAACATATGCTGGAGTCTGGAATTGAAGAGTTCAGATTGCCTGAGGTACAACAACACTCATATCAATTTATGTTGCTTTTTAAATGTACATTTTTATTCCTTTTGCCAAAGTCTTGAATGTAGCGAGACGGTGGGAGGGGAGTAGTTGGCAACTGTGAAAGTTGTTCCGCTTTTCCTTTCCTCTTGGAGAGTACAGACGCTTTGTTCTCCTCTCCCTCCCTGCTCTTCCCAAGGCTCTTTGTGTCCTGTCTGCCTCCGCCTCTGCATTTATTCTGGAAACTGGAAATTAGTAAACATGGATTCGCTGTCGAAGAAGAAGCAAATACACCCTTTTTCTAAATAAAGGACGTAAAGACCTCTATCTGCTCATGACTGAAAGAAAAGCTCAAGTCTAAATACTCCAAAGTTGATGCCAAAGCCATTTCAAACGATCGCTGTTCAACAACGCCAACGCCATGTTTGTAGTTTTTCTGTCACAGCTCTGGTGCTAACCCCACCCGGTAATCAAATCAGTCAATCAAAGCTTTATTTATAGAGCACCTTCCGCAACCCTGTCAGGAAGCCCAAAGCGCTGGTAAGCGTAGGGCACTGTGATTGGCTAGACACAAAACTGGTCAGCCCAATAGTAGACCGGCTGAGGCTCCAATCGACCTTTGTCAGGCACAAAACCTGCATGTCAACCACACCTCTCTGCATTGACTTTGTGGAGTGAGGAGACCCATTCAATATGGCGCTACACTCTCCAGCGCCCAATAAGACACCTGCGTATTCGTGTCTATGGACTTGGCATGTGATTTTGCACAGGCTCACACTCCGGTCTCAGCAGAAACTGTTTTCTTCTTTTTTTAGCTGCACTTGCCAGTATGATTTTTTCAATCCTTTATTGGTAAACATATACGGACTGACATGTTTTTTTTTTAATTTTTTTTTTTTTTTTGCTTTGTTTATTTAGCCAGTGTGAGTACATGTGAAGTGAGCAGAGTAAATCAACTGAAATGCTTCTTGGAAATTACCAAATAAAAAAAAAAATGTTTAGAGACACAAAATATTTGGGAGAAAATAATAAAACTAAACTATAAAAACATGAAATCTGCTTCAACTGGCTAAATAGATTACTGCAGACACTTGCGGGATTCGAGCCCACTCCAACACTTGGTAAAACTGAGATGGGAGGAAGATGCTTTTATCACTGGACTACCATAGCCTATACAGTAACCCAACTAGCCCAAGACGCTGTTCTAGGCACGTTTTGTCGGAGCGGACATGGGTGGAGTTTCATTGAAGCAAAGTGTTTTAGTCCAGGCTGACAAATAACTCGTATTTATAACTCTTCTGAATGTTTGCTCTGTGTTTTGTTTCATAATCATCTTCTTTTTTCTTATTTAACACAGTGTAGTAGTTAGATTATTTTTTACCTTTGGCTGACATGTTTCGGCCGGAGTTTCCTCCTTCCTCAGAGCTGTTTGTGGTGTCCCTTAAGTTTATGTGTGGGCAACATCGTCCTCTGCATCCTTCATGCTGATAACACAACATCACAAAGACACAACTTCAACACACCAACAAAACCATATCTGATGGTCAAGAAAAGAGTGGTGCACCCAAAAGACAAAATACCAGCAGGATAAAAATGCTGTGTCATCTACAAGACACCATGTAAACTCTGCAGTAATACATACATAGTAGTGTTGTCAAAAAAATCGATACCTAGATATAAATCGATGCTAAAAGTGGTATCTAAATTAGATATTCCATCCCTGTGGTATCGATATTATGGACTATTATACACAGCCTTCTTCAAGTACAACGACACGCACGACAGCCAGATGCCGTAAAGCAGCCTCCGCCTCCCAGACAAACAGAAGAAGAAGACGCCGCATGGCTACATTGCAATTTCCCACGCAAGTTGTCTCCGATCCAAGTTTTGTCTGCCAAATAAACAAAAACATAAACAGCCCAACTTAATTAGCATACCAAGTCCGACACGTAGTTGTATATTCACACTTATGTGCTTAAAGAAAACTCCCGTTTATTGCAACCCGGACTTAATTTCTAGCATGCAGTACGTTTGTTTACTCACGCTGACAACTTTGGTGCTACTTGGATTCCCCGGGGTATTTAGCTCCATCGGCGAATCGCCGTCAGCGTATATCCATATAACGGGTGTGGACGGGCACCCATGGTGCAGCCTCGAAATAAGACATTATCTGCACCAAAACATCTCCATGTCGAAAGGTTTTGTTAGGAATCATTAACGTGATTCCCCTGTTCGTTTGGAGCGGGTCTGGGATTCCTAGGCGTGAACAGACTAGCCGCGGCTAATCTAACCGGCGCTGTAATGACGCCACTGCCGTGCGCCAATCTGTTTTTATTAAGATTACCGGTAGATGTACCTTTGTCCTACTGTGGAGAAATTCGTTTTCTCCCTTTATAGACCAACAGAGTTGTTTAGAAGTACAGAACAAAACATATGGCATTACATCTTATGACAAAAATGCACCTTAAACAGAGTTTAAGCAGCAAACATCACTCTGCAAATAGTGTATATATAGTGAGACAATTCATGATTTAAAGTGTTAACTTTCGCCAGTTTTTGCATGCACGTTTAAAAAAATGCTGATACTTGAAAGGTTTAAGCACTTTACACACTTAATTCTTAACATTTAATTTTTGCAATATAAATTGAGGAATGTTATTTTTTGAATAAACTTGTTCAATAAATTGGTGATTTTAAATAGTATCGAAATCGAGTATCGAGTTTTTTCAAGTATCGAATCGAGTTTGAAATTTTAGTATCGTGACAACCCTAGTACATAGGAGAACCAGGACGCCAACTCAACACACTAAAAACAGAACGTCATAAAGAGTGTGAGAAAGAAGCAAAACAAAGGCACACAAGAGCAGCAAAACGGGAAGCGGAAAGTTCAACGAGGACCATTGCACAAGGGAAAATCTCATAATGGATTGGGACAGCACACGGATCATAACAGCAAAAATACAGAAGATGAATTAAGGAAGCGATAGAGATAAGGAGACGCAGGCACAACACCACGAACGGAGACGACGATGTTTACAGGTTGGATCACACGTGGGACTGTGTTACCAGCATGAAGGATGCAGACAGCAGAGGGCGACATCGTCCCCTGCTGTCTGCACATAAACCGACGTGACACAACAACAGCTAGCGGCTCTGACGAAGGCAGAAGCTCCGGCCGAAACTCGTATTTAAGTTAAATGACATCTCAATAGTAACAGTAATATTATACTGTGCCTACCTTTGCTCTGAAAGGTTTTAAAAAACACATGATCTGGAACCTTCAAGGCATGGCGGCTGAACTTTTTACAGTGAATGTAAGTTTTAAAACTTGTTGTAAAAAGAGCCGGTTTTACTTTCTAAACTGTGTTCCTTGTAGTCTAACCAGAAGGTGAATGCCCGCTGGACAACAGATGAGCAGCTTCTGGCCGTTCAAGGTGAGCTTCATCTGCCTTCAGAACGGGTTTCTATAATCGACCTGAATTAAGATAAACTTCCCGACTTCCTACAACCCCACAATCCTTCTGAGCTTTCATATCGTTTACTTCCTCCTCTCTTCTTCTTCTATGTTCTCACCGTGTCTAGTTTCCTAGTTGTGCATCTAGTTCTGCTTTTACTTTTCTTATTTATGCTCCAACCAGCGCTCTGTGTTTGTCCAGGAATCAGGAAGTACGGCAAAGACTTTCAGGCCATTGCTGATGTCATCGGTAACAAGACGGTGGGCCAGGTGAAGAACTTTTTTGTAAACTACCGTCGGCGGTTCAACCTGGAGGAGGTGCTGCAGGAGTGGGAGGCAGAGCAAGGAACTCAAGCTCCAAACGGAGACAGCGCCACGTCTAGTGAAGAGGGAAAGCACAGCTCCACCACTCCGTCAGGAAAGAGCACAGATGAGGAGGACGAGGAGGCGAGACCTTTATCTTTCTAAGCTAACATTTAGGCCGACGTTTGTGTCGGGCCAGTGGCATATACTTGAGCACACATGACAACAACACCTGCATGCTCCATATTCTTGATTATCAGTTTCCAAAGTTGTTCATTTAGATATATTTTCCTCCTTCCAGGAAAGTAAGGAATGACCTCCAGGTTGGGAATCATTTGTTTGAGTAACTCAGCGCCCTTGCCTTCTCCTCTCTACAGGGTCAGGTCACCTCCTCAGGTGCATCACCCGCTGCTTCTTCTGCTCAGACTCCCATGACGTCCAACGCCTCCTCCCTTCACCAGCCCCCTCCCCTGTTGAGGCCCTCTCTACCTGCCACGCCCTCCCTCCACCGCCAGCCCCCACCCCTTCAACAGCAGGCTCGTTTCCTGCAGCCCCGCCCCACCCTGCAGCAACCCCCACCTCTCATCCGTCCTACCAACCCCATGCCCCCCCGCCTGAACCCCCGCCCTGCCCCCGTCGGCCTTGGTGGTAATCCTGGAGGCTCGGGCCTGAGCTCCGTTCCGCAGCCCCCCAGCCTGCCTGGCCACCAGTCGGACACAGCCTCATCTTCCTCCATCCACTGAGTAAAATCAGTTTGAGTCTGAGAACTGGACAAAAGTTGCTGGCGAGGATTTTTCATTCACACCATAGGGAAGATTTCACTTTTATTTAAAAATAAGAAAAATAACAAATCTTGAAAAAAAACATACAGGATACGAAATGTGTTATTTTTATTTATTTCTTAAAAAAAATTTTTTTTTTGCAGAACTCAGAATTAAAACCCAATTTTAAAGATTGTATTCCTTTTATGTCCCAAGAACTCGGAGAACACATCTTTCAGCCTTTGAGTGTTCGTAACAGGACATTTATAAATCAGGACTTTGTTGTTCCTAAAGCCCGTTTCAGATAGACATTCTGGAATATGTGTGTGGACAATTCAATCCGGTTTTTAACCAGAACCGTGTTTTCAGACACACCACTTTTGTACCGGAACTTGTCCTTTCGGCTGCCTTCACACAGCAGGGAAAAGTTCCAAATGTCCGGGGGGGGGGGGGGGGGGGGGGGATCGGGCGTATGTTAACAGGGTATCCGCGGGTCCTTAAAAAGTCTTAAATTTACTTTTCCAAATTTAAGGCCTTGAAAATCCTTAAAAATGACAAATAACCCTTAAATCCAGTTTCCAAAGGTCTTAAATTACCAAAGACCCAATAAACTAGATTATTTTATTTCTATGACATTTTCGTGAATTTCAGCATTTTTTGTGTAGGATGCTGGCGTAAGCGGAACCGTACACATTCAGTTGGTTGTGAAAGGGGACTATTTTTAGATGAGCACGTTAGCTGGTTAAGCTAGTGGGAGCTTGCGCCATGGAGAAGTGCAAGTTTAATGGTAACTGGATGGCTAATCCCATGTTCGCGACGTGGTTAGCACCGGTTCCAGGCAATAGCTGGAAATTAAAGCTTAAAATTAATTTAAAAAATAGCTTAAATTTGGATCTGGATTGAAAGGAGTCAGTTGAGGTGGTTTGGGCATCTGGTCAGGATGCCTCCTGGACGCCTCCCTGGGGAGGTGTTTCGGGCATGTTCTGCCGGCAGGAGGCCCCCGGGTCGACCCAGGACATGTTGGAGAGGTTACGTCTCCAATCTGGTCCGGGAACGCCTTGGGGTCCTGCCGGAGGAGCTGGTGGAATTGGCCGGGGAGAGGACGGTCTGGTGCTCCCTAGTTGGGATGCTGCCCCCGCGACCCAGACCTGGATAAGCAGAGGAAGACGACGACAAGCTTAAATTTGGTCAAAGTGGTCTTAAAAAGTCTTAAATTTGGCTCCCTTAAACCTGCAGATACCCTGGTTAAGCATGATTCTGCGCACACGAAGACGCATAAGACCTGGATGATGGCGCTCAATGGTTAAAGGAATCACGGAAGCGGTGTGAAGCGCTCCGTCGCGCGTCTAGACGGTACCGTAGGAGGCGAGCTGCCATGGTTCGCCGCATGCTACCGCAGCGAGCTATCTAGGAGCGCACAGCGTCCCCCGGTCCCCTCCTCCCTGTCCGGAACTCGACCTCACCAGTCTGAAGCAGCCACCTTGTCCGTGACAAGTCCGGACCTGTTACTAGGGGCGTCGTCCGGTTTAATTACGGAAAACGTTATCCGGATGTTTGTATTCAGACACAAAGGTCTTACGGACATTTCTGCTTTTCATGGCCTGTCTGAAGGGGGCTTTAGAGAGCATTACCGGGCGTGCCGCCTCCTCAGCTCTTCTCTTTATGTAATCAGACTACATCAACATAGGGACAGCCATCCCAGGTAGGTAGGTGATAAGTTCAGGTGTTTGTGTCTTTGGGTGTAATTCTGGTCTTAGCCACTGGGGGTCGACTTCAAAACATTACTAACAAAAATAAACACTGATTATAAATTAAATTAACGCCATAGAAAAATAGATTTTTGTCCAAAAGCGTATTTTTTTCTCAAAGGAAGTTAGTTTTCTGCGTCTCCTCTGCAGCTCTCGGATCAGCGTGGAACCATGTGAGTTGGTCATTTTCTCCCTTCTTGTGTTAACTGGGACTTTGACAGAAACAACACTGGAAGAGTGGTAGAACGTGTCATCAGCTGAATTCTGACACGAGCACAGTTTGTCGTTCAGCATCACATGGTTCGCGTTTAGTTCTGCAGCCTTTGCAGCCCGTTGGTAAAAAGTGTCTCTGACCTTTTCTTCAGGGTTTAGAGCTCCTCAGTCATTCCACACCTAATTATCAAAGCGTGGAGAATAAATATGTTATTAGGACCAGAATACTATTGATCATTATATTTAACCGCCTCTAAGGATTTTATAATATATTTGCTGAAAGAATTAACTTTCAGCTTCATTCATTTTGTTTTCCAGTTGAACTTTCAGGACAAACTGCATGTGTGTGTTTTTAATTTTCCTCCCAGACTCTAAACATGCATCATCATCTCCACAAGGTAATTTGTTCATTTATGGTGTTATTGTGAGGAATGCTGCAGGCCGTGTTTTATACTGCTGGTTTTGTGTTTGAAGGATCCTTCTGAATGATGATTTCTGAGAATTTCACTGCATTCACACTTTAATATGACGACCTAAAAGAAATCGCCAGAATCATGATTAAATGTTCCTAGCATCCCATTATGAACCATTAACTTCTCTTTGGGATGTTGTTGATTGAGGCCTAGTCCACACGTAGCCGGGTTTTTTAAAACGAATATCCGCCCCTCCAAAAACTTGCATCCACACCACCTCGTTTAAAAAAAAACTCTGTCCACACGTACCCGGATAAATACGTTGTTAAGGACATGCCAGACCTGTAGGTGGCAGCACTTCCCCCGTTCTTAACCTCGTCCTTCGTCTGTGGTCTTCCGCAAGGAGCAGTAATTCCACTCGCAAAAACAAACAAGCAGAAAGCGCTTGGACAATTGATAAAGTGAGCGCAGCTCTGAGGGCATCCATGCTGTCGGCTAGTGTAAACACAGGTCGCACACGTGATGTCAGCATTTTTTTGTCGCGGAAAGTGACGTTGCGGACCTTAAAACTCCGGTTTTGTCTGTCCACACGCAGACACCCAAAATGGAGAAAACGCAGATCTTCACTTTGGCCGGAGTTTTTAAAAAGATCCGTTTTCGTGTGGATGACAGGCCAAAACGTAGAAATATATCTACGTTTTGGCAGATCCCCGGCTACGTGTGGACAGGGCCTGAGTTAAATGCTTCTCTGTGCACAGTAGAGCACAACCACACACACACTTTGCTATACTTAGGAGTCTGTAGATTCCCATGAATCCAAACTGGCTTCAGGTCGGAGGAAAAACATCAGATTTTACTCTTAACTGTTGGGTTCTTTTTAGAAGTAAAATGTTTTGGTTGGTTCAGCACCTTCATTCATGCCTGGTTTGTATCATTTTTTTTCCTGGTGCTGTTTGTTTGGACTCATCACAGTGAAAGTGGTTTTAGGACCAGCATGCATCCCATTGTTTATGGAACCAGAACCATGAGGACTGTGCTCTGGTTGTTGATATGAAGCTGCTGAGTTGTTGGCTGTTCTCAATAAAATGTACATTTTACTAATGACTTAAATTATTCTGCACATTAGATTTCTGAACTGCTTTAGTTTAAACGGGGCTGCCAACTTTCATTTGAGACACACACACATCTGACTCCCTTCACACACACTCCACACCTCCACTTTGTCACACCGGTAAAGTACTGTGGTAACGTGAGCTGGAAGTTGGATATTAATCAGACCTTCCCCCCATGGTTCACCATGATCAGCGATGGATTTTTATGCCGTGCCAGAGATGGCGATCTGTTGTGTTCTGGTAACTCGCTCATGAAAGCAGTGGCTCGCTAGGGGACCATCAACAAATATGTAGTCATTTGAAAAGGGATTTAAAAAAATCTAAAGCTTCCATCTTACTTGATTAAATCACTCAAAATCAATTAACAATAGTGGTACTAAGCTAGAACAGTGAGAAAACAGTTTTTAAAATGTTTTATACAATCTGATATTTAGATTTTTATTAGCAATTTAGTGATGTTCAATAGTTTCCAGGTAAATTGATTAAAATACTCCCAATTATCAATGGTGTTACTAAACTAGACCAATGAGAGACAGTTTTTGTGGGCGATGGTGGCACAGGAGTTGGGTGCTCTCCCCGTAACCGGAAGGTTGCAGGTCCGAGCCCCGCTCAGTCTGTCGCTGTCGTTGTGTCCTTGGGCAAGACACTTAACCCACCTTGCCTGATGGTGGTGGTCGGAGGGACCGGTGGCACCAGTGCTCGGCAGCCTCACCTCTGTCAGTGCGCCCCAGGGCAGCTGTGGCTACATCGTAGCTCATCACCACCAGTGTGTGAATGGGTGAATGACTGTGTTGTAAAGCGCCTTGGGGGTTCCAGGACTCTAGAAGGCGCTATATCAAATACAGGCCATTTACCATTTACCATATTTCATATGGCCTGTAGTGGTGGAGTGTGTTGGGCTGGTGTCTCCAGGCTTGGCGTCCCTAAATGGGCTCCCTTTAGGCTGGGGACAGGTGTCCTGACATCCTCTGGCTGCATTTGAAACAAAACAACACACTTGGAGACGAATCCACTTTCAAACACCCACAAAAACGTGGCGATTCACACAAACACAGCTTAGGCACACATACAATACTAAGCATAAATGAGTACACCCCACTACATTTGCCAGAAAACCTTTAGTTTCCTTTCAGAATCAACATTTTCTATGAGATACCAAACTACAAAATACTAACACAAATGTGGGCCATTCATAGCAAACAAAATTTGTTAATTTGCACACAAAAAAATGATTTTCCTAAAAAATCCATTCAAGCCCACGTTGAAATTAAAGATTCATTATAAAGAGGTGTGCAGCAGATGGGTGACAAAAAATGGCATTACTTAAAGAAAAGCCCTTCCAATTTCATGCTGTCAGCAATGGCTCCATGTGGAAGAGAAATGTCACAAAATCTGAGAAAGGAAATAATTTCATTACACAAGAAGGTGAGGGCTACAAGAAGACCAGCAAAGCTTTACTTATCAGTAACAATACTGTAGCAGAAGTGATCCAAACATTCAAGAAAGATGGAAGTGCAACCATCTTACAGAGATGTCCAGGCCATCTATGGAGGTTGACATCTCGACAAGAGCGTCTTCTGGTGAGAAGGGTTGAAGAAAATCACCATGCAAGTTCACTGCAGTTAGCTGAAGCAGTAGAAAGCCAATCTGGAGTGACCATTTCCCGGCACACACTGCAGAGGAATGGCATGCACGGGTATCGTCTATGAAGGAAGCCTCTCCTGAAGCCCATGCACAAAAAAACACCTAGGATTTCCTAGAGCTCATGCTGAAAGTGATGAAGACTACTGGGACTCTGGAGCGATGAGAGAAAGCCATCTAAAAAAACCAAGCTGGCATAACATCACGTGGAGAGCCAGCAGGTTTTAGCCGTGGGGTGTGTGACAATCTTCTCCAGCTTAGGCAAGGTTACCTGCGTAAAAGAGCTTAAAGAGCAAGTCACCCCCTACCAGATTCTTACTCAACTCACCCTTCCTGTTTGAAAAATGCAACAAATGCTGTTGCCTAGCAGAACAAGAGGGCGGAGCCACTAACAACTACACACACTCATGACATTGTGACCTCATAATCTACCATCTAACATCATAGTGTACCTTTTATCCAATAGCGATGGCAGATTTAAATTCAAATGCAGTGCTGAGTTTCTACCTGACGATGGTGCATCACTGACAGTTTTAAGCAGAATATTTAAATTTTAACTAAAATGCACTAATATGCCGAATTATTGACTACATTTGTCTACAGCACAATCAGACACTCATTAATATAGTTTATCAGCAAAAAAAAAATGGTGATTTGGAGTGACTTGCTCTTTAGGGGTGGGGGGTTGGGGGGTGGGGGAGCAGGCAAATTATCAGCTGAGTTCTGAGAGGAGACCAAGCCCCCACAATGCAGCTCTAAAGTTGAGGCAAACCCGGAAATGATATAAATTGCAGTTCCACCCTCCTCCACTAGGGGCTGGTGTCAGAAGCGAGCAAATCCTCATTGACTTCCATGTTAAAAATACCAATTTCACAGCAGAAATAAACTTGTTTACAGCCTGGTACCAAAACATGTTTTTTATTTAAATGATCTAGTTTACACTCATGACAACTCTGAGGGGGGTGAATTTTTTTTCTCACTCTTCTGTTTAAGTGTATTAAAAGCCTAAAATTCTGTATAATTAATGAGCATCCGACCCACGTGACCACAGAGCTAGCTCCGTGGAAAGGCCTCAGTAGAGCCTCGGTCTGGCCTGGAAACTGTTCCGGGATTTTGAGTCTCTGTGTGTGTGTATTCTTTTTTGGATGTTTTTTGTACAATTGTTGGACAAAATGACTTGCTGTGGCATTAATTGCACTAATAGAGCATCCAAGGAGTCTCCACTTCATTTTTTTTCGGTAAGTAAAATTATATTTATGTATTTTAGGCCACTGCCGAGCTGAGCTTAGATTTTAACATGTACTGTTTAACCATGAAATCTAAATGTAATAGGGTAAAACCCAGTGCATTTAACATAATGCTGCACTTTAGAAAATGGGTTGAAATATAACATGTTGGTGGAGCTGGGTTCCAACTATCGGCTTGTGGAGCTCTCAGGAGACCGATGTTTTCCACCCGGTTCTCGCCTCCCCGCATTTCGGCGCATCTCTGTCTGATCGCAGCTTCTGTCTGCTGCGCCAGGCTGCCGGCTTGTGGAGCTCTGGGATGGAAACCTCTCCACCCGGTTCTCCCCAGCGGCAGCTCTGCGCATCTCAGATCGCAGCGGAGCTTGTCTGCTGTGCGGCTGCCGGCTTGTGGAGATCTCGGAGACCTCTGTGTTCCACCCGGTTTTACCCAGCGGTCAGCCCGGCGTATCTCTGACTCAGAAGCTCTGGTGTTGTGCACAGTTAACTCCGGTTGTAGCTAGGTTGCTACCTCCGTTAGCTTAGCTCCCACCTCCGCATTAGCTTTGGGTTAGCTTCAGGTTAGCTTGTAGCTAGTTCGACCGGTTGTCGTTGGTTGATCCCAGCCTTACAGCTCCACCCTCAGCTCCACCTCTCTTCCCTTTTATGTGAATTGTCTGGGCTTGACGGAACCTGTGACACGGTCAAAATGGCGGTGGTGGCCACCTCCCATTTGGCCTCAAAAACGTGATATTGGAGCCTATGGAAAGGAGATGTCCAGTGTATTTATGTCGATGGAGGAGACCGACCTCCTCAGCTCCAACTTTTTCTAGAAAGTAAGATACAAACTCCTCACCCACTGACAGCTCAATGCCATTGGTACCAAAAGACGGGATCAGGGACAGAGCATAAAGTCCTAAAGAGAGTTCGCTGATCACCTGCTGAAGGGGGAGGTTTCAACTACCACCGTGGAGGTTAAAAGTAGAGGGTATTTGTAACCTCACCAGATGGTATGTTCTAACGTTCCCCTTGGGCGGCAAATACGAAAATTGACAGTCAGTCTGCATGGGAAACAAACACTTGATCACAGTGAGAGTATCGTTTTAGGTAGCAAGAGGGTTAAGGTTAGGATGAGGGTGAGGGGAAGGTTATAAAAAGTAAAATGTTAAGGTTTAGGTGCAGTTAAATGAGCTGGCTCGGTGCCGCATCCGCGGACATCCCATCGCGTCAGTTTTATGCTGCATTGGGATCTGCAGTCAGAAAAGGGGAAAAAAAACTTTTCGCACATAAGTAACGAAAAAGGGCACTTTTGGCGTCAGGGGTCTGACGCGGAGGGTGGCTGACCAAGCATTTGTTTTTGACACGCTGGGAGGGAGAATGTGTTGTACAGACACACTCTCTCTAGTGGTGCACAAAAGGCGCACCACTGCCGTGTAGCTCGCCGCGCATACAGCACCATCAGCTCAGACGAGGAGAAAAAAGAGACGAGTTATCCGACACTGTGCACACTCCCGCATATATATGTATGTATGTGTTGCCTGAGGATAACCCCACTGTGGGATTATACACACACACACACACACACACACACACACACACACACACACATATATATATATATATATATATATATATATATATATATATATATATATATATATATATATATATATTATATGTATTATATGTATGTTGTGGTCTCAGATGTGTGGGCTGATCTTAAGTCCATCAAATAGTCTCTGCGCCAGCGCTTCCAAAAGCTGTTCAAAAGTCTCTGGCGGTATTTCCATCGTCGTCCCGGCTCCTCTTTGTTGACAATGGGGGTGTGAGGCTGGGAAGACAGATTCTTTGGTGGTAGAGAAGTTAGTCGGTTTCCAACCAGGAAATGAGAAGGGGTTAGTGGCTGAGGTTCTAGAACATCATTATATACACAAGACAATGGTCTAGAGTTCAACACCGCTTCAACCTCTGTCAGCACAGTTGTTAGTTCCTCAAAGTTCAACGAGGCCCTCCCCAGCACTCTTTTCAAACATGGTTTTACAGATCTCACAAGCCTCTCCCAGAAGCCCCCCCACCAAGCCGCCCGCTCAGCAATGAACTTCCAGGTGATTTCTTTCTCGGTAAAGAACTTAGTGAGTTCTGAGCCTTTAATCACCTGCCACATCTCTTTCAAGTCCTTATCTGCCCTTTTAAATGTTTTAGCATTGTCAGAATATTCGATCCTACATAGCCCTTTTCTAGCAATAAATCTTTTTAGGGCTAAAAGGAAGTTTTCAGTGGTCTGATCTGATACTAACTCCAAGTGTACTGCCCTTGTTACAGCACAAGTGAACAATACAATGTAAGCCTTTGTCGGTTGACTCTTAGTTTTACAAGGGTCCCGCAAAATCCACCCCAGTAACTTCAAATGCAGCTGATTCTGTTACTCTATCCTGAGGTAAAGGAGCAGTAATCTGCTGCGCCGCTTTAACCTTTAGCTTCCTGCAAATAAAACATCCAGAAACAAAGCGTTTAACGAACTGTCTCCCTCTCAAGATCCAGTATTGCTCCCATGGACGTAATTTTCACTTTAGAAGTGGGGGGGGGGGGGGGGGGGGACACGGGGGCTGAGGGGTATCTTTACAGTATGTTCTCATGGGAAGCAGGCTTCAACACAAACGGTTGTTTTCTGCTTGGTCCTAGAGCTCAACCAGTGTCAATTTAATATAGCGTAATATTGATTTTGGATGGTAAAAAGTGAAGGGGTCAAAACTTGACTTTGGAAAAAGTGGGGGGGACATGTCCCCCCGTCCCCCCCCCCCCCCCAAAAATTACGTCCATGATTGCTCCCTCACTTGGATTAAAGTGTCTCTAACACCAGAATGCATCACCCTTTCGTGACAAGAATGAACCAATAGCTCAGAGTATTTATGACTGCTTGGTAGCACCCAGGGGTGCTGCTCTCTGACACTAAGATCAGAGTTCTGAAGTCTCCCTCCAACACATCTCAGTCCCTCTTCATCCAAAAAATGGTTTCAAATCCTTAATCTTAGAGTCTCTCTTCACATTCTGTTTCAGCTGTAACTGTAGTATTTCTGAGCTAAAGCTGTGTCTGCTTCACCCAGTACCTTTCGGCAGCCCTGATCTCGGCCGCGGTCAACTCTCCTTTCAGTTTCTGACTGGATCGTGTGTTTGTCACAAATCTTTTAACCCATGCAGTTACTCTTAACACTGTCCTAAGTCTACTGTGTTTTAAAGCTCTTTAGCTGTGCCCGCAAATTCTTCCTCGGGGAATTAGACAGGTTCACGATAAAACGCAATGGAGGTTCTAACACAGACAAGGTGCTGTGGTTTCAGATACCTGCGTACACGTTGAGCCCCTTAAAGATCAGTGAATAAATAATGAGAGAATAAATTGAGGTTTTCATCACTTATTCTCAGAAATTTGAGGCAAAAAGTAACTCTAAGAAACGATTATTAGATTAGATCAGAATTTTTTAGAGATTAGAATCTGATGTTTATTTCTCTCACCTAAAATCTAGAAGAGATTTGTTGATTGTTGAATTTTGAGTGGAATATCCCTTTGACTGAACAAATATAGTTTATTTGTAGCAACAAAAACAGTGAGATACTGTAGCAAACATTTTATCATTCTGAATAAAAATGTAAGCACAGAAAATACAGGTTTTTTTTTTAACGGCATGTTCTTCTCCAGTCCAGGAGGTGGCGGTATCACATAATTGAGCTGGTTCCACAGCCGCCAACAAGCTTCAAAAGAAGAAGAAGAAGAAGAAGAAGAAGAAGAAGAAGAAGAAGCAGTGGCAACCAAAACTAAGAATTTGGTTTGTAATTGGAGAAAACCCAGCCAATTGAAACATATTATCTCACGGTCTCAGACGAGCAACACGGCATGCGGTGAGTAATGTGGAACTGAGTCCCATCTTAAGCCGCCGCTGTCATGCTCAGCTAAGCTAGCTAGCTAACTAGTGTAGCTCAGGTAGAAGCTAGCATCACCGTTAATTAGCTTAGCTAGCTAGCTAGCTTAGAAGTCAGAAAGTCAACAGTGTTAAAGTGGCTTTCAGGGAACGGATAGCTGAGGTTTACATTTTTGGTTGATGCGCCTTATAGAGTAGGCAGCGTTGCTTTTCTGCTAGCTTGTTGCCCCGGCGTTATAACAGAGATGCTGAAAGGTGTTTTTTTTTTCAACTTTATTTAACAAACAATGAGTATACAACATAGAAACGAATGAAGTATACAAAACAACAGAATATGAACACACAAAGCCAGGGGTAAAAGAAAAAAGTAACAATTATAAGAATACACGCAAAAATTCGAGATGCTGAAAGGTGTTAGGCATGATTTAGTACTGCGGTCAAGTGAGTCTCACCTACAATTGAAGTGCGCGTTTATACAGCAGGTTACGGTAACACCCGTCTCGCTGCTGGAGAGGAGCTGAGATGAGCGACAGAGTGGGCTGACATCAGGATGACAGAGCTGCTAAATGTGCCTTTTTGATAAAGGATAGAATTGTGTTTTTAAAAAAGGACACTAAGCCTCCATACATACTAAGTACCTCGAGTACTACCTGGTACCAAAGTATGAACTACTGCTATTGTACTGGAAAAGTACACAGTAAAAGTAGTTCATACTTTGATACCCGGTAGTACTCGAGGTACTTAGTATGCATGTATATGTGGCCTTGTGTCATTTTTCCCCAAATGCCGTTTTATCCTATCTCAAACACGGCACGTTAGCTTTTTGGACATATTTGAAGTACAGTTACTTAAAAAGTACACAGTAAAAGTAGTTCATACTTTGGTAGCAGGTAGGACTCGAGGTACTTAGTATGTGTGTATAGGTAGCCTGGTGTCCTTTTTCCCAAATACCATTTTATCCCATCTCAAACACAGCACTTTTGGCTTTTCTGATAACTTTCAGATTCAGATCAGATTCAGATTTATTGGCCAAGTAAAATTACATTTACAAGGAATTTGTCTTCGGTAGATGTTCGCTCTCTAAAACATACAACAACCACAATAAATGAGAATAAAAATACCTAAAAACACATAAGAACATGTATACCCACACACATGTTCATTTACACACACGCATATATACATACCCACACACACATTACATTAAAAGTAATTGTCCTTTGAAGGAAAATTACTGAAAAAGTACACAGTAAAAGAAGTTCTTACTTTGGTACCAGGTAGTACTCGAGGTACTTGGTATGTGTGTATCAAAAAGGCACTTTTAGCAGTTCGGTCATCCTGCTTTCAGCCCATTCTGTCTCTCATCTCAGCTCTTCTCCAGCAGCGAGACGGTGTTACCGTAAAGTACCGTGTAAATGCGCACTTCAATTGTAGTTGCAGCTCACTTGACCACAGACAAACGAACGATGGCTCACTTGACCGCAGTTAGTTGCTAGTTTAATGTAAGGCTGAGTTTGTGTCCTGTTCAGGTGGTTTTTCGGGTTCGTGACGGGGTTTGCTTTTCCTTTTATAGGTCATGAAACGGGTTCGTGCTGAGCAAATCCAGTACGCCGTGACTCAGTACCTGAAGAGGAGGCAATATGTGGACACCGACGTGTCTTCGAAAGGAGCCAAACTCTTAATGTCAGCTGAAGAGATGGCCGCCAGCTTGACAGGTGAGCACATCTGCTATTCCTAGGCCGGGGTTGGGGTTCAGACACACAGTGGCCTGACATTCTTGCTCTCTCCTCTCCACAAGCAGTGCAGGCTGAGTCCGGTTACGCCAACGTAGTTTCTGCTGCGCCCTGCCAGTGTGACCCGCAGCAGTATGAGACGCAGTACTCAAGGCTGCGCTCCTTTCTCTCAGGTACGTCATCCACTGACCAGCTAGCTGGTCGCAGCACATCCCACCTCCAATGCTTCTAAATATTTTTTTATTTACCATCAACAGAAACGGAAATGTCCTGGGCTCAGGAGGTGAGCAGCCTTCTCTACCCACTCTTTGTCTACCTCCACCTGGACATGGTGCGCTGTGGTCTGAAGGGAGCGATGGATAGTTTTTACACTCGCTTTCACAACACTTTTCTTTCGGATAGCGAGCAGCGTGTTGTGATAGAGCAGCTCCGCCATGTTCTCACTGTACAGGAGGTTGCAGCAAACCCCAGATTGAGAATGTTTCTGGAACACAAGTACGTGGTTCACCTGACAGAACCGGCCTATAGCTACCTGCTGCGTTACCTGCAGAGTGAGGAAAACAGCGCCCTCTGCAGGGTTCTCAGCACACACCTAGAGGTGGAGGTCACCGCCACAACACGTACAGACTACCAGTTGTACGAAGCCGCTGGTGGCTCCGTGGCCACGTCAAACTCTTCCTCCCGGGCAGGTGTAGATAGAGCAGAAGGTGGAGAGGTGATAGAGGTTCCTGCCGGGACGCCGCAAAACGAGGTGGCCCTCAAGAATCTACAGGATTGCATTAAAAAGGTCAGTGAAGGCCCACCCTCTCTCACCACCATCTGTTTTTATGCCTTCCATCATACGGAGCAGTTGTTGAACACCGCGGAGGTGTCACCTGACAGCCGGCTGTTGGCTGCAGGCTTCGACAGCTCCACAGTCAAACTGTGGAGCCTCCGAGCTCGAAAGCTGAAGGCCAAACCGCATCAGGCTGATGTGTCCCGCATCCACCTGGCATGTGATATTCTAGAGGAAAAAGTGAGTAGACCTTTTTATTTGCTTTCATCTTCAACACCCCCGTATCTGGGAGGTAGTGATCAGTCCACATATCACTAAGGCTTTGTTGTTTGTTCACATTAGCCATTGGTTAATCTTAGGCTGGACTATAGTTAACTGACATTGGTGTGCTTGGCAGAAAATGACATTTGCAGCAGATAAAGTTCATTTTAGTCCGAGCTCTTTGTAGAGGAATGCTGTCACTGGTAGGGCTGGGGGTAAACGATTATTTTTAAAACGATTATTCTGACGATTATTTTATCGAATAGTCGACTATTCTAATGACTATTTAGAAAACTAATCTAATGATTATTTTTCTATTGCACAATTAACAAAAACCAGAAAATCTCAAATAAATTCCTCAAAAAAATTGATAAATTCTTACTGTAAGAGAATAAACACTACAGGCCTTCCATTTTGTATAACACTGCGTTTATTGTGTTGCGGTTGGTTATGTTCTGATGACGTGTAGAACTTGGGAGTGCAGGCTGCTGCCTGAGAGGTGGTAGAAGATTGAGTGTCTCCATGCTGCTTTGTTTTGGTCACTTATGTGCGTGAGGCGAGTGGTCTTACGGGTTAAACCAAACTCAGGTGATATTTTACACTAAACCGAAAACCCACAACACTCTAAATGTAATAAAAGGGAGATCTACACCACAAAAAAGATGAACTCTAAACCAAAACGTAACAGCTTATCCCAACGCAAGAAGCTGTTAGCGAAGATGCTAACAGTAGCTTTACCAACGTTAAGTTCAAGTTACCAAGTTTAAATAAACCAAAAACACCCAGCAGCAAACAGACCAGCACGGAGGAGAGACTGCTACCACCAAAACAGCTCTCCTCATGTCTGAAAGAAGCTCCTTAATGAAGGGAGAAGCGCTCCCGGTGATTTTCTACATCTGCGATAGACACGAAGCAGCGCATCTGACCCCGGAAGTTGTTGTCCGTTGCCGGGAGACGAAGGCGGGCAAAACAGGAAAGGAATCTAGTAGTGGACGGACATTGTTCCGGGTCTTCGGTATTTGGCGGAGATGTTAGTGAAGGCGGAGAAGAGGGCGAACTAGAGGAAAAACAGGCAGATTCCTCCTCTATTTACAAACTCCTGGGGATGCAACAAGTGGGCGCGGTGCGTCGACTTCCGGATCTGACGTCGACAAATTTTTAGAATCGAGCCGTCGACTTCGTCGAGGCTTCGCTACAGCCCTAGTCACTGGCACCCCACCGCCCGACAATTAACTCATTCACTGCCAGCCGTTTCCTGATCACTAACGGCGTTCGCTGCCAGCGTTTCTCACCGTTTTTCTTGTTTTTTTAAGAGTCACAGAACTTTGCGCGCTAGCATGATGTCGATGCCAAAACAACCAAAACAAAGAGGAGACTCACCTCTTAGATCGGGAAGAAGCCATGTGTTTCGAGCGTTATCCGTTCTTTCATAATCCGTTGTCGAATTGTGATCGGCAGACGCTTTTCCGGTTCACGCCTCACTTTTTTTACAGGAACGGCCCAAAACGATCTCCAAACACATGGATGTGTTGCTTCCTGATCATGTGATCTGTGACGTATGCGGATGAAGATCGGCTTCAGGGCTGAGATGTTTGTTCTCTCAGCGCGGGGGCTCGTTCCGATGCTCAAACAGTAAAAAATGCAAATGACGACTGTAGTCGTCAATGGCAGTGAATGAGTTAATAAACTACCCTAAAAATAACGCTATTAAAGAGACGATGTGTAGTTTCTTTTACCTATAATCTCTGGTGATATCCTTCAAAATGTTGTTGAAAATGAATTAAATGATTCCCAGTTGTTAAAAAAACGATGGCGGCTTTGTACATTTCCGTTTTTCATGGCCTGTCTGAAGGGGGCTTTAGAGAATAATAACAAGATTACAGGTAAAACTGATTCCAGCCATGTTTGCTTTGATAACTTCCTGCTGATGACCCACATGAACATAATCCTGTTTAGTGGGTGAAACCACATCAACTGACAGACCCTAGATGGAATTTAAATAATTTTACATTCATTATAACTAAAAGTTCCTGGGAGACATTTGTGACATGAAGCTGTAACTCTTTACTGCTGATAGATAGATGATGTGACAACTAGGGCTGTAGCGAAGCCTCGACGAAGTCGACGGCTCGATTCTAAAAATGTGTCGACGTCAGATCCGGAAGTCGACGCACCGCGCCCACTTGTTGCATCCCCAGGAGTTTGTAAATAGAGGAGGAATCTGCCTGTTTTTCCTGTAGTTCGCCCTCTTCTCCGCCTTCACTAACATCTCCGCCAAATACCGAAGACCCGGAACAACGTCCGTCCACTACTAGATTATTTTCCTGTTTTGCCCCTTCGTCTCCCGGCAACGGACAACAACTTCCGGGGTCAGACGCGCTGCTTCGTGTCTATCGCAGATGTAGAAAATCACCGGGAGCGTTTCTCCCTTCATTAAGGAGCTTCTTTCAGACATGAGGAGAGCTGTTTTGGTGGTAGCAGTCTCTCCTCCGTGCTGGTCTGTTTGCTGCTGGGTGTTTTTGGTTTATTTAAACTTGGTAACTTGAACTTAATGTTGGTAAAGCTACTGTTAGCATCTTCGCTAACAGCTTCTTGCGTTGGGATAAGCTGTTACGTTTTGGTTTAGAGTTCATCTTTTTTGTGGTGTAGATCTCCCTTTTATTACATTTAGAGTGTTGTGGGTTTTCGGTTTAGTGTAAAATATCACCTGAGTTTGGTTTAACCCGTAAGACCACTCGCCTCACGCACATAAGTGACCAAAACAAAGCAGCATGGAGACACTCCATCTTCTACCACCTCTCAGGCAGCAGCCTGCACTCCCAGGTTCTACACGTCACCAGAAAACCAACACAATAAACGCAGTGTAATACAAAATGGAAGGCCTGTAGTGTTTATTCTCTTACAGTAACAATTTATCAAATTTTTTGAGGAATTTATTTGAGATTTTCTGGTTTTTGTTAATTGTGCAATAGAAAAATAATCATTAGATTAATTTTCTAAATAGTCATTAGAATAGTCGACTATTCGATAAAATAATCGTCAGAATAATCGTTTTAAAAATAATCGTTTACCCCCAGCCCTAGTGACAACAGTAAAAAATGAGTTAAAGCCACATCATCCCCTAGCTGCTCTACTTTAATCTACAGTCGTGTTAGTACTTGCAAACCCTCTGCTTTTGTTGAATCTGCTTCTGGTGTGTACAAATGCTTTGTTAGATTAACATACAGGTAAAGTCGATAATGTATGAGCCAATAATTTTTTATTTTATTTTTTTGTAAGTCTTAATATTTAGTTTAAATGAGGCAGACATGCAAATAACCCTTTACTTGCTGCTTTAGGGCAACATTTTAGGATGCTTTCACCTTTAGTTGGTGATTATATCTTTAAATGGTAAAATGAAGACCTAATTTTCAGCTATAATTAGGTATAGCAGGAGTCGTGCTCTTCCTGAAGTCTGTTTTGTGATTACTTCTCAGGTGGATGAGGAGGACAGCAGTGGCAGTGAGATAAAGACGTTGAGGGGTCACAATGGTTCCGTGTATCGTACAGCTTTCCTGACCGATAGCTCAGGCCTCCTCTCTTGCTCTGAGGACACGACCATCCGTTACTGGGATCTGGGCAGCTTCACCAACACGGTGCTGTACCAGGGTCACGCCTACCCAGTGTGGGACTTGGATGTCAGCCCCTGCAGCCTGTATTTTGCTAGCAGCTCAAATGATCGAACTGCTCGGCTCTGGACGTTTTCTCGCACCTATCCGCTGCGTCTTTACGCTGGGCACCTCTCTGATGTGGACTGCGTCAGGTTTCACCCCAACTCGAACTACCTTGCCACTGGCTCTTCAGACAAGACGGTTCGACTGTGGAGCACCCAGCAGGGTTCGTCCGTTCGCCTCTTCACGGGCCACCGCGGCCCGGTGCTGTCCCTCGCATTCTCGCCGAACGGAAAGTACCTGGCGTCTGCTGGAGAGGATCAGCGGGTGAAACTTTGGGACTTGGCATCAGGGACGATGTTCAAAGACCTGCGTGGCCATTCGGACAGTGTCACCAGCTTGTCTTTCAGCCCGGACAGCAGCCTGGTGGCATCGTCCTCCATGGACAACTCCGTTCGTGTGTGGGACATCTGCAACTCCCACACTGGGATGTCTCCCGATGGCTCGTCCAGTGAACTAGTGGGGATGTACACTGGAAACAGCAGCAACATTTTAAACGTCCAGTTCATGTCCTGCAACCTGCTCCTTGTGACGGCAGCAGCCCAGGAGAAGGCTGAACCGTAGCCACTGCTGGTTCCACCTGTCCAGGTGTTTCCTACTCCTCTGTTTATCAAACTGAAAAATGATAAAATGTGTTATTCACCTGAAATCTCATTTTCTAAAACTGGCTGAGATGTTACGTTGAATAAATGTTGTCATATAAACCGGCTCGTTAAAATTTCCCCATCTTATTTACTGTTGTGTTAAAAATTCTAATGTTTTGGATTTTCGGTATTTGTAAAGGAGCTGAAATCAGAGCAGCATGTGCTTTACCCTTTGTTCATTTGTTTTAACTCCAGCTAGGTGCAACTTTCAAAAGGTAAATAATTTAAATGAAAGGCCAACACCTATCTCCAAAATGTGCTTCAAAAAAAATAAAATAATGCCTATCATTTCTGTCTTTGTCAGACACATGACCTGCCTGTCAGCCACACACCCCTGGTGTGTATTGGGCCATTCCCATCTGTACCGGGTCGGCCCGGGCCGGGTAGCCCCAGTCGGCCCCAGCCTGGCCCGGTTGATTCCACACATCCTTGCCTTAAGCCCATGTGGGCTGATTCTACCCACCAATCAGAGGCTTGCTCTAATGGAAGGTGTGAATTTGCTGTCAGCAGTGGGTGTGTTGGCCCTGGTCGGCCTGAAGCAGACCCCCTCGAGAAGAGGGCTGTGAATGAGCCTTGGTTGGCCCGGAAAAATACCAGGCCACCCAGATATGTAAACAACCTACGCTACCCGGCCCGGGCCAACCCGGTACAGATGGGAATGGCCCATAAACAACCTACGCTACCCGGCCCGGGCCGACCCGGTACAGATGGGAATGGCCCATAAGACTCCCTTTGCCGGGGGGGCAGGCAAAGTTGAAGCAGCATACAAAAGTCAGAACGAGGACAAACACACTCCTTGCAAGGATAAACTTGTGAAGGAGATAAGGAATCGGTATTTTCCACAAATTTACAATCGACAATGTAGATTCTTATGACCTCAGAAACAAATGGACCGCAGACATTTCATCACTGCCGTAAATAAATCACGCGAGTAAGCGTAGCACTACATTATATTTGCAAACAAGTAAAAAGTAGTTGTCCAAATGCAACAGTAAACAAACATTTAGAATACGCTCCTGGAGTGCTTGCTAACATCAGATCTAAAAATGTTCAAATTTCATCTTTCAGACAAAAACTAAGTTGTGAACAAATGATGGTATTTTAAAGACGAAATAAATTAAACAATTTACATAATAAATTTGAAGCTGAATTACTACCCACCTCTGCATTCAACTGCCCTCCGTGTTTGGTAGAGGCTTGGGAAACGTCAACTATAACCCAAAAGCAAACATTCATTCAAACTATTCAATAATAGCGTTTACACTTTTCTTGATGAATATGCTGCAGTCAAACGCGTTATATCCTTCCTTCAGGCGGCTGTGACCCAGGCCACTCAACATCTTTGTTAGTCCTCCCTATTGTCTGTCCAGAACCTCTTTTCTAAGCAGCAAACTGAAAAAATCTTAGGCCTCTATCAGGCCTCTGCTTTTAATAAAAAAACAACATATTTTAGGAAATATTGTTCAACTGGAAAACGACATTCGGTGGTATGATACGGAATATTTATTTGAAAATGGTGTTGCATTTTATTTAATTGAGAATTTACCCCCCAACATTAACTATTTCTTTTTTGTGCAATTCAAACTGACTGCTAGGTGGCAGCAGATGATTCCCAATTAATTCTGACCAAGCAACGAGATCTTGTGATAACACTAGATGTGTCTTTGGAAGCATTGGACCTGAGTCTTCCAATTAAACTCGGTCTTAAAAATGACAAAAATCGTGTGATTTAATATCACAATATATCGTATCGTTTCATCTTATTGTGATTAATATCGTATTTCCAGATTCTTGCCAATGTGCCCCTATTTATACAGAACATTTGATCAAAACGGGGAAAAGCAAGATAAAAACTGTTGAGTGTAAAATGTAGGGTTAAATATTGTTGCTTTTAAGCTTAATACGTTACCTTTACTTATATAAATATAGGATATCAGCCTTATTGGTCTTTGAGTGTTTAATCAGAAGATTCTAGGATTCTTTGCTTTTTCAGGGATCAAACACACTTCGTATCAATTCAGGCAGTCGGGTTTATAAAAAGTAAGAATTTTATTTTCTAAACTATTAGAAGCATGACAACTAGGGAACACTTTATGTGATGACTGGATCTAAGTGGATGGAATGTGAGGTGTGATCATGTGTGAATGTGATGTTATCAGAACCTTTGAACCTAGAAGAAAGTGAGTTCTGGGTGTTTCAATCCCTAACAAGCTCTCACCCAAATGTCAGATACTTGTTCTAAACGCTTAACACAGATTCACTCCTACAAAACACGATTTACCAAATGGAACATTTTCTTCTCAAAAACACACGTTGATAAACATATACTAACTCTTCATTTCAAAATAGAACATACCTTTCTCTGCACACACTATCTTTACCCAAACACTGGACATCTGACTCAAAGTGAAATTATTCTGTCAAAAATTTCACTTCACAAGATACATTCAGTCAATCAAAGTACACCAGGTTTCAAAATACTGGCGATTGTTGACATCACAAAAACCACATAGTTCTATGTTTCAGTTTTAGAAGTATTTGCATGCAAAACATGCAATCCATGATCTTGGTTGTGAATAGGGATGTGTATTGGCGAAATTCTGGCGATACGATACTTATCACGATACAGGGGAGACGATATAATATATCACGATATATTGCGATATATTCAGTCAGACAATATTAGCGATTTTTTTAGACTAAAATTATTGTAGGAAAATTCAATAAATGGTCCAAACTGATACTTGACATGATTAACATGAGGTATCTGAACCATAATAGAGGGATTTACATTTCAGTGGTGGAAACAAACTCTATTGCACACTACTGCTGACTAGCGGACGACATTTGATTTGCACCAAAAGAAAAGAAAATACACAAATGTTTACATGTGAATTCTTCCCAAAAAATCGATACACAGCTTTTGAACATCGATATCATATCACAGGAAAAAATATTGCGATATATTGCTATATCGATATTTTTTTACATTCCTAGTTGTGAACTATGTCCACATATAAAGTGCACATTTCAAAGCATTCCAGTAAAAAGCCAATTCCTTTACTGTTTATTTCAGGAGGTACAGCAGAAATAATGTTTACGGTATGACAGAGCAGAAAAGTTCTACAGTATTGCTCGTAAAGAACAAAATATCAATGAAACAAACAAAAGCATTTCGAACAAGAAAAACAGCACAAAGCCCAGATACAAAGGAGGCAACTGCAAAACACAATGACTGTAGCTAATCTCTGCGATCTTCAGGGTTAGGCCACGTGTTTTTATCAACATCACATCTGATATCATCCAAAGCGATGCACCGGGGATAAAACGGCTTACTGTGTCGTATCCACCCTTGGCATTCATCAGCCGTGATGTCCCTGCAGCCAGCATCCATAGCTTCCAGGAGGGATGTGTTGTCATGCGGCTGATGGTCGTAAACCTTCCGCCTCCATGCAGAAAAGAACTTCTTAATGGAGTTGAGAAAAGGATATACACTATACCTGGACTTATAGTTGTTGTAGCTCCATGACTCTGTCACTGTTCCTCTCAAAAGGAACAGTGTAGAGCTGCTTCATCCTCACTCTGTGTTTGGACAATGTCCGTTTAATGGTTGCGAAGCTGATGCTATCAGTATTGTCAGATATCTCATGGCCTTCCACTATTCTAGTCTGAATTTCATGCAGTTATATTGCATGTTTGCTACAACCATTTCTGCAATGGCAAGCTCTTGATCATTATTGAGGAGCTTTCCTCTTCCCTCAACGGGAGGAAGCTGTTGCATTCTTTAGAGGGAAAACGAGCATTACCGTATCGCCTTATTTATACTTCAACGACGGTGGCACAGGAGTTAAGAGCTCGCCCCGTAATCGGAAGATTGCAGGTTCGAGCCCCGCTCAGTCTGTCGCTGTCATTGTGTCCTTGGGCAAGACACTTAACCCACGTTGCCTGCTGGTGGTGGTCGGAGGAACCATGGCGCCAGTGCTCGGCACCCTCGCCTCTGTCAGTGTGCCCCAGGGCAGCTGTGGCTACATTGTAGCTCATCCCCACCAGTGTGTGAATGTGTGTGTGAATGGGTGAATGACTGATTGTGTTGTAAAGCACCTTGGGGGGTTCCAGGACGCTAGAAGGCGCTATATCAAATACAGGCCATTTCAAGTGACAATAGAAGCAATTATAAAATGAAATACCTGTTAATTTGTTGAAAGAAGCGTATAATGGAGGCAACCGTTGACCGACTCAAATTGGGCTGCCAACCTCTCTCCGTGAAAGACCATGGTTGATTACATGGTTAACGATGGTGGCACAAATTTCATCACTGACTACTGTTCTTGCAGCCCTTGGAATGCCACGACCACGCAATCTTATGCATCGACCTTGCCCTTCCACTGGGCCTGCTTTTCTCCCTGGGTCCCTTGCTCTTACTCTTCCTCGTCCAGACATTGCAATGTTTGTCTTTTCTGTTTCCAAAAACATGACACCTCAAAGTCCCCCTTTTATTTTAGTGTCAATGTCATAAAAAAATAACACCTTCCACTGAGTCTAAGCCTGAATGTAATCAGCTGTGGTAGGCCCAATTTACCCAACATACATCAGCTGTGTGTAAATTATTCATTTTGTTTTATTATCAACTGAGCTATATTGTTTTTGAACTCATCATTGCAGAAGCAGAGGTTTTTATTCTGCATTTGAGGTTAGGAATATTGTTTTTGCTATTGTGGCATGTTGTGTGTTAACATTCGCAAATACTACAAAAGCAATCCATAATTTTGTTGGGAGGAATAGCTTCTCTGTTAAGACAATGTAAGCATTATGGAAATCTGTTGACTGACTGCATATTGTCAGAAAACGACATGAAATGTGTGATTTGTATGGCCACAAAACTAGTGGTGTGCATCTCTACCTGCCTCACGATTAGATTCGATTCCGATTATCTGCCTAACGATTCGATTTGAGTCTGAAATGCATCACGATTCTTCACACAAAATGTTTCATTACTTAATAAAAGCAGTAGAATAGTTTTCTATTTCTTTTTGATTTCGAAATCCCTGAAAAACAGAACATTCATCTATTCACCATAGTGAGCAACAAATTTTAAAGTGTGCTGCCTATAATTACTTAAATAATATAAGAAATAATGTTTTCGGTATAGAGCAGCTTTAAGATAGAATACAACTGAACTTAAAAATAGTAAACAAATACTGTGTTAAGTGATTGTTTCACATCCAGGATCCCAAAACCGAAATTAACCCAGACATCCGATTTAAATGTAACAGGTGCATCTTTGATTACTGGTAATAATCGTCCTGTATCCCTGTCCGCCATTTCTGTTTTAAATTTGCGCTAGGACAACGCAGTGCGCATGTCATTGCAACTCTGCCCTCAGAATTAGTTGTAAAACCTCAAAACTTTATTGTCCTCGCGCGTCCAGAACATAGACACAGGGAGAAAATCTCATTATGTCACGTTGCTGCATCGATGCAGAATCATGCATGGCTGAATCGCGATGCATCTTAGAATCGATCATTTTCCCACCTCTACACCAAACACTGATGCTGTGCTACTTGTATTTAGAGTTTTGAAAATGTGACAACTGGTTGGACAAACGCTTGTTAGCGACTGGAAAAAACTGTAAAAGAATTTGGTCTGCAACTAGAAGGTTGGTTCTTATCAAAACCACATCAGACGCAATTCATGCTGTGTCTGCCTCACCCTTTCTTTGGAGACCCTCTTCGCGGTTCCGGAGGTCAGGGAGGTCGGATGACCTCTGGGCACCGAGGTTCAGTCGATTAACCGCAGCACTAGCAACATGGACAAGAAATGGGAATGTATGGATCAAAGAACAAGAAGGTTCACAAGAGAAGATAATAAAACATCTGAAAGATCTGGAAAAATTCAATAATCACTGAAAGTGGGAAGAGGGTTGTAAAACGGAGTAAAATCTCCTACAGAAGCATGAAAACGAAATTCAGGTAAATAAAGGGAAAAAAAGAAAAACAAAGGATGTTACATGTACAAATGAGGAACTAGAATACAAAATATGACCCTGAAAAGTATCTAGAAAATAATATATACATGCATATGAATAAGGAATGTGAATATTACAGCGATCAAGAACTAAATGATTCTGTTTTATCAGAACGATTCAATTCAAGTTAATTTATATAGCGCCAAATAACGACAAGAGTCGTCTCAAGGCACTTCACATAATAAACATTCCAATTCACAGTTCATTAAGCCAATCAGAAATAATGTTTCCTATATAAGGAACCCAGCAAATTGCATCAAGTCACTGACTAGTGTCAGTGACTATACAGCAATCCTCATACTAAGCAAGCATGCAGCGACAGTGGAGAGGAAAACTCCCTTTTAACAGGAAGAAACCTCCAGAGAATCCTGGCTCAGTATAAGCAGCCATCCTCCACGACTCACTGGGGATCGAGAAGACAGAGCAGACACACACACACACACACACACACACACACACACACACACACACACACACACACACACACACACACACACACACACACACACACACACACACACACACACACACACACACACACACACACACACACACACACACACACACACACACACACACACACACACACACACACACACACACACACACACACACACACACACACACACACAAGTAATGTGTCTATAGTTATATTGTGATGTCTTAGTAAATATTGTATTTGGTGAAAGATAAACTTTATTGTATTTATTCTAGTGGATCTATAATTAAATGGATAAACTAGTAGTAGCACATCAAAAGTCAATGAAAACAAAAAGTTATTATCAGGAGAGAGAGAATGTATTAGTGGTTAGCAGCAGTGTGCTAGTCGATGGCCCCCTCCATGAGGCCAACGGTCACTCAATCATTCACTTTAATTGTAGAAGTTTGTATTGTAATTATTACAAAGTTTTGGATTTTTTTTAACACAAAACAAAAGAAGATTTCACATTATTGCAATTACAGAAACGTGGCTAAAAGAAGGTAATAGTGAAGAAGTACAAATAGAGGGCTATGAGATGTATTTACTAAATAGAAAAAATAAAAGAGGGGGTGGTGTAGCACTATATATTTGTAATAATTTGAAAAGCAAAGTTATTTATAACATGTCAACAGCCATCAATGATGTAATGGAAATAATTACTATAGAAATAATTTCTAGGAAGAGAAAAAACATAAGTTGTACATACAGAGCACCAGGATCCTGTGTCGCATCATTTACAAATACAATTGCTGAAATGTTGAGTGGAATCTGCAACAAGGATAGATTTCTCTGTGGAGACTTTAACCCTTTGATGCATGAATTATGAAATCTTCAACCATGATTTTTTTAACAATTTTTTTTTCATTCATCTTTAGGTGTGAATGAAACAAATTTTATATTTACATATTTTTTGTAAAATTTAATTTACAAATAATTTATTACATGCCCACCTCAGTGGACAGTGTGCAATCTGAACATGAAATATGTTGGCTTGACTTACTGAAGTATAAATGGAGAGGTTCAAATGCAATAAAGTCTTCAACAGCTGTGCTGAATAGCAAAAATAAATAAATAACAATTTTGAGTACCTGTCCACTGTAGTGACCACTATGCATCAAAGGGTTAATATCATGGTTAATATTGATCTGGAAAATGTAAATAACTCAAAGAATGCAAACGACTTTATAAATTCAATGTATTTACTGGGTCTGTTTCCACTGATAACCAAACCAACGAGAATAAATGCACACAGTTCAACTACAATAGATAATATATTTACTAACGTTGCAAAGGAAATAGAGAGAAGTGGAACTGTAATGGCAGACATCAGTGATCACCTGCCAATTTTTACAGTCTATAAAAATAATCGGATTAAATTTCAACATAAAACGCAAAGACTAATAAGAGATAGGTCACAAAACGCTATAGATGCGCTAAAAAGAGACTTGAAACAACAAAACTGGGAAACAGTTTATATTAAAGATGTAAACATGGCTTACAACTCCTTTTTAAGAATGTTGTCTATTTGAGCTGGTCCGAATGAGTGAGTGTGTGTGTGTTGGTTTGTAAATGTTTTTGTTGATTATTTATTCATTATTATCATTATTGTGACTCAATCAATATTTCTCACTTTCATTAACTGCACATGCTCACAACTGCCCTCTGTCACTTTTTTGTTTGGTTTACGAAGACCCTCGTGAAAATGAGACGGCCCAGCTAATGAAGTTAGCCCTCTTTAAATAAATGTGAATAATAACGCCAAGTGCAGACGCGCCACTGCAGACAGGTGCTTGTTTAATGCTGCAGGCTGATTTGCTGACGGTAGGTAGGGAATGCTGCCGGCCTGGCTCTGTTGTGTTGGGCTATGACAGGAATTCTGTGAGAGAGCAGCAGGAATGAAGATGACACTCCTTGCGATGTGGAACGTCAGATAGGAAGGGTGCAGCCAAGACCACACCCCACACCTTTCTGCATTGCTCAGAGAGGCTGGGAGGAAGTGAAGCTCCGATCTGCAGCTAGGAATGTGAGACCAAACCTGCTCTGGCAGGAGCCGATAAATCCCGTCTCTTTCTGTGTTTTGCTTGTTTCTTCTTACTGTTTGAACATTTTTACATCATAACTCCTCGTGCAGAACCGAAATCATACAGATTTTGATGCACAGTTCTTCTTGAAGTCTTTATTTTTGGTCTTGTGCTTTTTTATGCTGTTTTGTTGACTCTGTTTCTTTGTGGGATTTTGCGTGCGACTCTGTTAGTCCTTGACCCATAAAATTCCTGCAGTTATTTTAAACAAACTGAACCTCTGACCCAGAAGCATCACACCCAGTGAGGACTGGAACTACAAATCTCTTTCATTTTTGTAATCAATGAAACTCTTGTTTGGTCAACCAACAGATTCAGCTTCCTAAATGCAAGAGGACAATAGTGGGAGCGCACTGGAGACGACATCTTCAGTGTGTTTTCTGTTCTCTATAACTGTGGAGTCATCCGGGATACAAAGTTTGCCAGCTTGACTTGAAATTAGGTGATTTTTTTTGTGTCATTTTTTATTTGGAGTTTCTTCTCAGATTTTTTTCACTTTTTTAACCCAAATTTACGAGTGAGACACGTTTTCAGCTTTTACTTTCCATCATAATGAAATTGCATCAACATAACATTACAATCTATCGTAGATGTTGCACATTAAGGCCTAGTCCACACGTAGCCGGGTTTTTTGAAAACGAATATCCGCCCCTCCAAAAACTTGCATCCACACCACCTCGTTTTAAAACAAAACTCTGTCCACACGTACCCGGATAAATACGTTGTTAAGGACATGCCAGACCTGTAGGTGGCAGTACTTCCCCCGTTTTTAACCTCGTCCTTGTCTGTGGTCTTCCGCAAGGAGCAGTAATTCCGCTTGCAAAAACAAACAAGCAGAAAGCGCTTGGACCATTGATAAAGCGAGCGCAGCTCTGAGGGCATCCATGCTGTCGGCTAGTGTAAACACAGGTCGCACACGTGATGTCAGCATTTTTTTGGTCGCGGAAAGTGACGTTGCGGACCTTAAAACTCCGGTTTTGTCTGTCCACACGCAGACACCCAAAACGGAGAAAACGCAGATCTTCACTTTGGCCGGAGTTTTTAAAAAGATCCGTTTTCGTGTGAAAAAACTCAGTTTTTGTGTGGATGACAGGCCAAAACGTAGAAAAATATCTACGTTTTGGCAGATCCCCGGCTACGTGTGGACAGGGCCTCAGTCAGGGACTCTTTACACTACAGTCACACATTCATACACCGGTGGTGATGGGCTACGTTTGGCCACAGCTGTCCTCCTCGGGCGCACTGACAGAGGGCAGGCTGCCACACGGGCAGAGCCAGGGGTTGAACCAGCAACTCACTGATTACAGGGCATCCTGATGCAGTCCGATCACGCCCTTCTCAACACTTATTTGCTAACGCTTCAGCTGTATTTGGCACACCGTTGTTGCTCTTGTAGAACAGTGCTTATTCTTTTCTGTTCTAAAACAATAAAAGCTGTTGAGAATCCGAAACCTTTCATTTCTCCATTTTTAGGATTTTAATTTTCTTGCTTTGTTGCCGTAGCCGAGTCCTCCTGGAGGCCGAGCCCAGCGGATCAGGGCAGACGAAGAGTCACTATGGAGGAAAAACCGGTTTCTGTTAGGGTGTGTGCACAAACCAGCCCTACCCAGCAGTCGGACTGGTCCCTTCATCTGATACAGAACAGGCCACTCAGGCAATCGCAGCTCACCTCACACCTTCCTCTCCAACCTCATATCTGAAGGACAAGATGCCTCTCCAGTCCCTTCTGTCTTCCAGGAGCTTCGATCCCATCCAGGCTGAGAGCGCACAGTCGGACAGAAAGACATTTGAGCAGCTGAGACAGGAGTGTCTCGACAAGGGGGTCCTGTTTGAGGATCCAGACTTCCCTGCCTGTGACTCCTCGCTCTACTACAGCCAGAGTGTTCCTGTCCAGATTCAGTGGAAGAGGCCTCCGGTAAGAAAGAGCGGGACTTTTGAAACTGACTTTTTGGGGTTCTAGAGCTGAGAGGGGATGACTGAATCGCGTCGGTGTACTGCCATCAGAAATAATTCATCTAATATAGAGAAACCACACATTTAGAATCACGCTGATGTTGGATCATTGACGTGAAACGTTGTCATCGCAGCCTAAAAACAAGTTCTGCCTGAAAGCTGTGTAAATATAAGCAGTGTAGTTTCCTCTCTGCATGCAGACCGTTCACCCTCGTGAACTTGGCGGTGGAAATGTTCACTCAGGAACGAACAGTTTTAGGTTTTCACCATGAAATCTCTGAAAAGATAAGAAGTTCCACCAGCCGCCTCACCTCACCTGTCACCGTCCCTGGCAGCACCAGCCAGGCTGGGCAGCACCAGCCAGGCTGGGCAGCCCACCACTCACACTGGAGACATTTCTCTTTAGGGCGTAGCTTCAGAGTGAATACTTGCATGTAGCGTGTGTGTGTGAATTATCAGTTTGAACAACTGGGATGCAAAGCTGATTAAGGTGCGCGGAATGTGACCACGCCTATTCAGAATAACCGGTATCTTTTCTTTTTAAATACCAACCAGCCTGCCTCCTTCCCTATGTTTCTGAACGTCCACAGGAAATATGCAAAGACCCAAAGTTTATAGTGGGAGATGCAGACAGGACGGACATCTGCCAAGGACAGCTTGGTGGGTACCTGTGTTCTGTTCTGTCTTTGATGTAAAGACGTTGATTGATGAAGCGTCACGATTGTCTCTGCAGGCGACTGTTGGCTCCTTGCAGCGATTGCTTCTTTGACACTAAAAAAGGACATAATGGCCCGAGTCGTCCCCCGTAACCAGGACTTTGACTATAAATACGCTGGCATCTTTCACTTCCAGGTACAACTTGGTATGAGAACGTGAAGGGTTTCTTAAATGCCAAGATACCTTTATAATGAACCAAGGCATGACTATTCTATTCTATTCTATTCTATTCTATTCTATTCTATTCTATTCATGTGCTCCAAAATAAAAGAGCTATGCAGGAGCTACGTAGTTAGCTTCCTTTGTGGCCTCCTTCCATAAAATAAGTATGTATGGCTCATCGGATGGGTGTCCAATATAGGTCTTCTAGGGCCACCATCCTATGTGTTTTAGTTGTTTTCCTGCTCCAACACAATCCAAATTCAGTGGTTGCATTACCTGTGCAGCAGCTCTGCGGTACGTTTAGTAACCTGCTGATTAAAATCAGCTGTGCTGATGCAGAGAAGCCTCTAAAGCATGCATGACTGTGGCCCTTGAGGACCAGTATGGACATAACTGACTTATAAGATCGATGAGCTGGTCCAGATGCAACCAAACAATATTACTGCCACAATCTCCAAAATCACAGAGCAGCTCATGCAATGCCATTCTAGAAGTCTTTACACCTGTGTGATTGATTACATGTTAAAAATCACCAACAGCAGCTAAATGTACTGTTGATGCACCCAGAGGACAGTTAAACAGTGTTTGCGTCAAAGTAACACCTTTTAGGCCTTTTAGTTTAGTGTTGTTCCCACCGTTGTTTCCAAATGGATCGGTAAAGTTAACTACTCAATAGGAGTGTTTCGGACACGCACTGAAATAGCTCTGTTGTAGAAAGGAGCCGCTTCATCGTTCTGACTAAACTACCGGAACTGGACAGGTTAAAGGGAATCCTGAGGAACGTGAACGTTTCTCAGGCAAGAGCCTTGGCTAAGAACCAGTAAACCTCACCGTTTCAGTCTTCTGTGACCCGCGTCCTCTTTGCTGTCTTAGTTCTGGCAGCACAACAAATGGCTGGACGTGGTGGTGGATGACCGACTGCCGACAGTGAGAAATAATCTCATCATGCTTCACTCCGCCTCCAACAACGAGTTCTGGAGCGCTCTGATGGAAAAAGCCTACGCCAAGTAAAGCATCTGCACTTATGTTCATTTAGGCAGAAAAAAACCTGATAAATACTTATGAAGCCACACTTTCCTATGCCACTGCACCTTATTCATGTTAGCCAGTGAACTTTTCTGTTCCCTTTAGACTAAATGGCAGCTATGAGGCTCTGAAAGGCGGCAGTACCATGGAGGCTATGGAGGACTTCACTGGTGGAGTTGGAGAAACGTATGAAACTAAGAGTGCTCCAGAAAACCTGTTCTTGATCATGAAGAAGGCTCTGGACCGAGGCTCCATGATGGGATGCTCTATAGATGTAAAACACTCAAATATAATCTTTCAATCATTTGTGTCTGACTCAGTTATAATAGGAAGCATAATGGTTCCATTTCTCTCTAGATCACCAGCTCTGCAGAGTCTGAGGCCAAGACCAGTACAGGCCTGGTGAAGGGACACGCCTACTCCATCACAGGCGTGGATGAGGTAGGATCATGGATGTAATTTTCACTTTAGAAGTAGAGGGGACACGGGGAGGGGGGGGAGGGGGTCTTTGCAGTATGCTCTAATGGGAAACAGGCTTTAACACAAACGGTTGTTTTCCGCTTGGTCCTAGAGCTCAACCAGTGTCAATTTCCCCAGTGAGTCGTGGAGGATGGCTGCTTATACTGAGCCAGGATCCTCTGGAGGTTTCTTCCTGTTAAAAGGGAGTTTTCCTCTCCACTGTCGCTGCATGCTTGCTTAGTATGAGGATTGCTGTATAGTCACTGACACTCGTCAGTGACTTGATGCAATTTGCTGGGTTCCTTATATAGGACACATTATTTCTGATTGGCTTAATGAACTGTGAATTGGAATGTTTATTATGTGAAGTGCCTTGAGACGACTCTTGTCGTCATTTGGCGCTATATAAATAAACTTGAATTGAATTGAATTGAATATAGCGTAATATTGTTTTTGGATGGTAAAAAATGCAGGGGTCAAAACTTGACTTTGGAAAAAGAGGGGGGGACATGTCCCCCCTGTCCCCCCCAAAAATTACGTCCATGGGTAGGATGTAGTCCCGCTGGAGAAAGAAAGTCAAACGTAGCTTTGTGTTCTAAGCAGGAATCCTAAACTGGTTGTAAATAATTACAGCAGACTTGTGTGGGAAACAATCTCCTTAAGTTTCGGCGCCTATTAGGTGCACTACGGTAATTAAAACGTTCAAATTTCTCCATGAAAACTCAAATTACACCTCAAGCCACTTAAAATGTTTCTCTGTTTGGAAGATTTTAAAGGTGTGGAACACTACAAAAGATGTTTTACTGATTATTTCTGATTATAGTCGGTCACTCTAAGTTTTTCACGCAAGCTGAACATGAAAATAGTCTCCAACACGTATTTCCTGCATTCGCTTCTGATAGAAAATAGACGATGAATCTCTGGGATAAAAGATCCTGACAGATCTATGTGACAGTCAATGAACGATAATGGACTCCTCCATCTTGACTCGCGATGGGGAAGGCGGTTGTTGCTTTAGTGTTCAGGAAACAACAGAGAACGTCTTGACTAGTAGAAGCTAACCGTTAGCATCAGAAACTCCACCACACAGAACTCCTCAAGGCTTGTTATTTTTGGAGATCGAACAAAAACGTTACAAACCAAACTGAGTCATTGGTAGAGAGGCGCTGCTGTTTTCTAGTCCGAGGCGAGATATCCAAACATCAGGGTGGGAATAAGATTCTAAATCCTGTTGTCTCAAGCTCAGCGTTGAAGTGACTCGTTTTTAGTTCCTGGAAGTGGTGCACCAGGGCTTTTTTTCCCTCTAGAGTACAACTTTAAAGGTTGGTTTATGCTTGACGCGTCCGCGAGGTCCGCACGGCTCCGCGCGGAAAAGTTGCGTCATTTTGCGTCATTTTGCGTCATTTTGCGTCATTTTAACAACCACGCCCCTCCACCGCGTCTCCGCACGGCCCAAGATTTCCGCAACGCGCACCTCGGAAATAACCACGCGGACGGTCGGACGCGGAAAAACATGGCGGACCGGCACGGCAGAGGTTCGTAAATAGAGACATTTGTATGATTCAGCTCTCAGAGATCACCGTGATCAACATGTTGTTAATAATTCTTGGAGAGAAATAGCTCGCACTGTCGGGAAAGACGAGAACGCTGTTAAAAATGCTGGAATGCCATGTTGTAAACAGTGATTTCTACTTCTACTATGGTGTAGTGTTGGATGCATGCCGTAGAGCTCCATGCTGCCCCCTACAGTTTGGGAGAATATTGGCTCACCGCAGAGACGAGCCGCACAAACCATAAACGCTGCGAGTTGTGAAGCGCGTTCCAGCCGCGAGCCGCATCACCGCACGGAAAGTGAATGCGTCAAGCATAAACCAAGCTTAAAAGCATTCATTCCTACCAGAGACCCGTGCAAATGTATTGATTCAATTAGTGAACCAAACCTTCAAAGTTTTAAACTTGTAAAAAGTCACAAAGCTATTTCTATTTGATGTTCAGGTGAGTTTCAGGGGTCAGAAAGTCAAGATGGTCCGGATTAGAAACCCTTGGGGTCAGGTGGAATGGAATGGCCCTTGGAGCGACAAGTAAGAACAAAACATTATTTTAAGTTTTAAAACAGAGAAAAGTGTTGAAGAGAAGTCTTTATTGGGTTTCCTAAGTTTTCACTTAGACTGCTCTGATTTTTTGGGGAGCTTTTTTCTTCGGCACATTTAATAATTCCATTAAAGATCTTCAGAATAAGTTGTGTATCAAACTAATTAAAACAAAAATATCATTTTGAATAGAAATATTCTGCCTTCATGGTCTGCTACTTCAATAACCACACCCAGGGCCTCATTTATCAACCGCACTTACGCACAGATCTGTGCGTATGTCGTGAATAGTAGCTAATTTACGCGTTGTGTGGGATTCATCGTTTTGTACTTGTGTGTGAAAATGTTCCTAAACATAAGAAAACTTCAGACCACGGTAGGAACAGCATCTAGTGGTAGAACGGGGGAGCCGCAACACCGAAGGTCTCAGTCGTCCACACACGTTCCTCATCTATAAATTATTTCACCCATTAGATAAATATTTCAGTGGAAAAACAGACGAGTCTCTAACTGGTGCTAAAACACCCAACGGGAATCTGACATTGTAGAAGGGATTTTGTGTTTTATGTAATCACAATTTTCTCTTCCCATTTTTATGATGCTTTTCATCTTTTTAATGAATTAATATTATTTTTAATTTAGTTTTATTATATTATATTTTAGTCCTTGTGAAATGCCTCCTGATTTTTCTTGAGATGCATCAGATAAAAGAACGTTTCTATATTATTATAAAGGATTTGTCAGAGCGTGCTCTCTGGAGTTAGCGCCTTTCCGTGAGCGCGCTGACAGCAGATCCGTCTGGAGCTGTGCTGGGATTTGGGACTCTTTGTGGAGCGACAGATAAACGGCACAAATCCGATTCCAGTTCATATTCTGTTTTACAACTACCAGAACCCCCACCCCACCCCCCCACCCCATTTTAAGTCGGAATATGGCGCTATGTGCCCTGATTGCAATGACAATATAGAGAAAACTAACAGTTTATCTATTTTTATTCCACAATCCACATTGGTAGCAGTTGTCATAAATTATTTCAGAAATTCAGAACTGCTCTGGTGCTCCACCTGCAGCCTGACTCCGTACCAGAGGCCAGGGGCGGATTAAGGACTGAAGAACATCCGGGGCTTAACACACGCACGCACGCACACACACGTGACACGCACTAGTCTACATCATATATATTTGTCTTGTACCACATAATTTTTAATCTGAAGCTACATATTAAGCATTTTCAGGGCAGAGTATTGTTCCTGTTAGTGTTTAGTGTGAGATGATAGTAAATATTCCCGTTCTTTCTCCATCAACTTTACCTGATAAGCTAACTTTAGGCAAACCAGCAGCACAACAAATATTTTCAAATAAGACTCACAAACCTGAGTCAACACCAGTCTCATCAAAGCTGGGGTTCTGTCGCCGTACTTTTGGTCTAAAAAACGTCCTTATGTCCATCTTCACTCATGCGTTTCAGGCAGAGAGTGCAGAAGAAGCCGGCTGCTGAAGGGCTTCTTCTTCAGTGGTGGAGGCTCAGGCAGGCTGTATACAAACTACTGCCAGCTGCTCCCTCTCTATTGGACTTTGGTACTGCATGTTACTTCCGCGATTTAGATCCGGGGCTTTTCATAAAACATCCAGGGCTTCAGCCCAAGTAGCCGGGCCTAACGCCGCCCCTGCCAGAGGCCGGTGACCCAATGCCGGTAACCTGGAAGTGTCAGTGGATCTGCCACTGGAGCTCAATAACACGGATTCGTCTGGGGGAGCAATAAAAATGATGGAAAAATAAATGAATTAATGCTTCTAATTGCATTACACTGTATACACATGGAGTGACTGGGAAATGTGTTCGTAAACCGCTCGAAATATTTGAAATATTTCGATCTGCCAGAGGTGCCGCTTCAGGCTGGTAGAGCCAGTCATTTCTCTGGCAGGTGCCACCCGGAAGTGTTGGGGGCTGCCACAAATTGCGCTCGGTCCTGCTGGAACCGCACAGGGTAGTTTTTTTTTTTTTTTTAGAAACATACAAGGCATCTTTAGTAACAACAAAAGAAAAACAAATAAGAAACTTAAAAAGAGGCACTTATATCACAAAGTAAAAACATTGTTACAAGATTAAACATTTTTCTGCAGCACGACAAATGGCTTTTGCAGTTGCGTTGGAATTTTTTATACGAGTCAAAGTGGGCACAGGGTAGTTTTATCATCAGACGAGAGGAAGGTGCGTACATAAATCAGGTTTTTGACCGTTTGTATGAACATCCTAAATTTCGTTCACAGGAAGAAATTTTTGAATTTTTCTACGAACATTTGATGAATGAGGCCCCTGGACTTTCTAAAGCTCCTAACACCAAAAAGATTTAGTCAATAAAAGAAAAACGACTGGCTTAGTTCTGTTGTGCTACAGCGGGTCCTCGTTTTCATGTCCCATCTAACTGGCATTCTGTGTCTCTCAGTTCCAGAGAATGGAATTATGTGGACAGTGCTGAGAAAAGCCGTCTCCAGCAGAATTCGTCTGATGACGGGGAGTTCTGGTGAGGTTGAAAGCAACACGCCTGATTTAACATTTCATTATTTCTCCATATTTGACACATAATGTGTCTACCTGCCTTTCAAAGGGACACGAGCCAGGTAGACAGGAAGTGTGGGACTCCATTTTCAGCATAACATCACCTTTACATGAAAAACACCCGGGACATGCCTTACACGTATGCAAAAAACTTGCATTTAACTGTTGTTGTAGGGGGACGAGTGCTTTCTGTGGTCTGTGCTTATGCACCAACCTTCAGCTCAGACTACCCACCCTTCTTGGAGATCTTGGAGGGGGGGCTGGAGAGCGCTCCTTCCGGTGACTCCCTCGTTCAGCTGGGGGACTTTAACGCTCACGTGGGCAACGACAGTGAGACCTGAAGAGGTGTGGTGGGGAGGAACGGTCCCCCTGATCTGAATCCGAGCTGTGTTTTGTTATTGGACTTCTGTCTTAGTCATGGATTGTCTATAATAACCACCATGTTCAGACATAAAGGTGTCCCTATGTGCTCTTGGCACCAGGATACCTTAGGCCACAGCTCGATGATCGACTTTGTTGTCGTTTTGTCTGATCTGTAGACACTCGGGGGAAGGTGGAGAGTTGGCTTCGATGGTGGGGGAAGATGCCGGTCAGACCTAGTAGGCCCAAAAGTATTATGAGGGTCTGCTGGGAATGTCTGGCGGTGTCTCCTGTCAGAAGAAGTTTCAATTCTCACCTTCGACAGAACTTCCAAAATGTTCCAGGGGAGGCTGGGGACATTGAGTCCGAGTGGGCCATGTTTCGTGCTTCCATTGTTGAGGCGGCCGACCAGAGCTGCGGCCGCAGGGTTGTCTGTGCCCGTCGTGATCCCCGACCCCGCTGGTGGACGCACTGAAGATAGAGTCCTAAAGTGTCGTTTTGGCCTGTAGTACGCCAGAGGCAGCAGATGGAAGCATGAAAGTCTGGGCCGCTCACGCTCATCCGCACAGAGGGGATGCATCTCACTGCACACACACACACACACACACACACACACACACACACACACACACACACACACACACACACACACACACAGACTAATGTTTACTTAATGTTTGCCCTGATGTTGTGTTTTGAATGCAGGATGGAGTTTGAGGACTTTAAAAAGAACTACGACAAAGTTGAAATCTGCAACATGACTCCTGATGCTCTCAGTGATGACACAATGTACAAGTGGACGATCAACACATTTGAGGGCAACTGGATTCGTGGCTCCACCGCTGGAGGCTGCAGGAACTACATTGGTACTAGAACGTTTCCTTAGATCTGTACATATTTTGATATCTCACGGTGAAATTTTTGACTAAAATTTTTGCATCAAACTATCTTGCAGACACTTTTTGGACCAACCCTCAGTTTAAGCTGGAGCTGAAGGATGCTGATGATAACCATCATCTGTGTAGTGTGGTGATTGCTTTAATGCAAAAGAACAGACGAAAACTAAGGAAAGAAGGCTTGGACTTGGAGACCATTGGCTTTGCTATGTATCAGGTCAAAGACAATACTCAGCACCTTTGGACTTATGAAGCCCATGGACCTTGGGCTTTATTTCATTTCAATTTTATAATTTCTCTGTAGTGTTTTGAAGGTGGCGTGTAAGATCTTGGAAAAAACATTCAATTCCAAGGTCCTACCCCTATTCTCAACTTCCCCCTAGAGACACAGAATTTGTTGGTCACAGCAAATGCTATAACATTATAACATTATTATAACATATTGTTGGCACCTTTTCTGCCATAATTCCTAACATAACACACCTTCATCACTATAAAACAATTTAGTATGCTAGCATATATAGCTAGCATAAATCACAGCAGCACAGAATCAATGGCAATCTGGGGAATCCTCCTAACCATTGACTTGAAACTCCCATTTCAAGCAATATGGCAAAAAAACCCTCCAGAGAGATCTCTTCTACCCGACATTTATCTAGCGATCTATTATTGCGTTAAAATACCCACACTAGACCTTATTTTTTTGCCTTCTCATTCAGGCTCCAGATGACGACGACCACATGGGAAAGGACTTCTTCCGCTACAATGCATCCAAGGCTCGTAGCAGGACCTACATCAACATGCGGGAGGTGGCAGAGCGCTTCAGCCTGCCCCCCGGTAAATACCTGCTGGTCCCCACTACCTTCCAACCACACCAAGAGGCTGACTTCCTCATCCGCATCTTTTCTGAGAAGAAGGCCGGAGCTGTGTGAGTATTCAGTGATCCAACAAGCGATCGTTTTATACCCCAATTAGAAATCTAAAAGAACAATGCTCATTAGGTCATATTGTTGCACCGGTACTGGTTTTAGATTGGGAAAAAATATATGTACCTTGTTTTAAGAGCATTTGTTTACATTTCATAGAGAGATGGGGACCACTGTTGATGCTGATCTGCCAGATGTAAGAAAAACATGATACTGGTAATTAATCACCCCGTCAGTCAGTTATTCCTGTTTGTTCTAACGCCGTGTTCTTTCCACCAGCCACCCATGCCCAGCCCTCCAGAAGAGGAAACAAGTGAAGAGAAAAGCCTGAGAAGACTTTTTGAGCAGCTGGCTGGTTCGGTAATAAACATGTACAAAAACGTTTATGTATTTGGGAAATGCTTTTGACCAAAGCAGCTTGCAAATGTGAATGTGACTAATTACCACTGAGCTAAGAAAAAAATTACGTATTTGATGCTGGTCACTAAGGGTAGCCATTAGAGCTCAACAAACAAAGGAGTAATGTGTGTTCCTTTAGGCTGATTAAAGACTAGAAATGAGGTCTGAGATCTGTGTTTGAGATGAAGCATCTGAGGTGGGAATGACATATAGCGCTGGGTATTGTCAGCATAACAGATGATCTGGCCCGCAGAAGTGGGCTGTATGGCACAGAGAAAGAGGCCAAGTACCAGCGGTGTGACCAAGTCACTACTTCGCTAGTTACAAGTAGGTCGAGTCAAGTCCAAGTCAAAGACAACCAAGTCCAAGTCGAGTCCAAAGTCAATTATACCAAAGTCAATTATAGTCAATTTAAAGTCCTTAACTTAAAAATTTCAAGTCATTATCAAGTTATCTGTCAAACTTCAATTTAACGACGATGATAATAAATAAATTCCAGAAATAAAGCTTCTTAAAGCTTCGTTTATTCGCTCAAACAAACAGAAAAGGCAACTGAAGCTGATAATAAACAAAGTGCTGCTGCATTTAACAGTAAAAGATCAAACCCAGAGCGAAGAATGATTCATGATTTTTGTCCATGTCGCGCCACTTTTGTGCTAAAATATCAAATATGCTTAAGTCATCAAGTCAACAGATGCAAGTCAATTCAAGTCACAAGTCAATGGCGTTCAAGTCTGAGTCAAGTCATAAGTCTTTATAGATTTTATCAAGTCAAGCCAGAAGTCATTATATATATATATAATAGTATAATAATAATGACTGAAGTCCAAGTCACGTGACTCAAGTCCACACCTCTGCCCAGTACTGAGCTTTGGGGAGCCCCTTTGTTGATGTTTTGTTCTGTAGAAATGTAACCAAACCAGGTTAAACCCATTGCGTTTACATGCGCACCAGAAAACCAAAACATTGCCCTGAAAAGACCCACATCTTTATTTATTTATTTTTAATGCATGTAAACGTGTTAATCTGGCTGAAAGTAAATTGGTTCTAATCGAGCTGAAGCACCCAGAAAATGCGGTAGCAATCCGAATACACTCTGCATGTAAACGCGTCAGCCGAGCTAACACAGGTAGGACGCTCGCATTCTGCAAGTAACAAGACTGCGGAAGCGGTCTTCTGACAAGACCGTCCTCACAAAGCAACACACGTAACACCATAAAACAGTACGTACGTACTAGGGATGTAAGAAAATATCGATACGGCAATATATCGTGATATTTTCTCCAACAATATTATATCGATATTCAAAAGCCGTGTATCGGAAATATTGATATGGCAATATATCGTGATATTTTTTCCTGCGATTATTACATTGATATTCAAAAGCCGTGTATCTAATTCTTGAAAGAATTTACATGCAAACTTTTGTGTATTTTCTTTTCGTTTTGTGCAATACAATCGCCACCCGCTAGTTGGCAGTAGTGTGCAACGGGTTTTGTTTCCACCGTTGAACTGTAAATCCCTCCATCAAGGTTCAGATACCTCATGTTAAACATGTTACGTATCAGTTTGGACTGTTTATTGAACATTCTTACAATAAATTATGTAAAAAAAATTGCTTGTAACGTCTGACTGAACGTATCGCAATATATCGCAATATATGGTATCGTCTCCCCTGTATCGTGATATGTATCGTATCGCCAGAATTTCAAAAATACACATCCCTGGTACGTACCAAATAAGCTGCGCTGCTGCATTGTTGTTGTACATTCCTTCAGCCATTGTGCACTTCTGTCTGCTTCACTCACGCCAGCTTCTGTTCACTGGTTGTGTTGCTATGAGCTAACCGTAAGAATGCCGACATGAAAAGAGGCATGTCGCCACCTACTGTACCGGAGTGGAAAGAACTTTATTTCAAAGGCCAGTTTTCTAATGCGCATGTAAACTAGGATAATGACTCCCAGCTTATTATAATAAGATCGACCTGGATAGACTTAGATGTCAGTCAGTACTCATGTAACCCCACTGACTGAAAGACAGACTAGGAAGGTACGATCCAAACAGAATCTCAGCCTATGTGTTGCTAAAGTTTCCACTCTTAATGCAGAAAAATTAAGTCCTACCTCAGCTGGGCCGCTCCTAGGAGCTAAAACCACCATGACGCACCAGTAGTGGTATCTTACATTCGATTTTTAAATTTAATATCTGATGTGCTTTATTATCAATATAATTTGGTTTTTAGATGCTTTATTCTTATACACCACTCACACACTATAAATCAATGCAGAACTATGCCCTAGGAAAGACTGGGACAATACATAAGAGTTTATTGACATAACCTCTGTACACAAAGAAGGGGAACTTGGACTTCATGCGTATCAGTGGAGTACAGATGTTCCCCTCTGTGACAGCTAGTCTGTTACCAACCTTCTGTTCATCCCAATAAATGAATCATGCGTTGCAGGACATCTTGACACATTTACACATGCGTGGCTCCTTGATCATTTTTCCAATACCGGAATAAAATAACATGAACATTTAAATGTTAACACACACACACAACACAACAGGTGAGCCAGGAAACTGGCTTGGACGGATCAGCAGATGGTGTGTAGATGTAACTTTTATTTTCTCTTTCATGTTGCTGCATCTCCAGGATAACGCTATCAGTGTCAGAGAGCTGCAGCAGATGCTGAACGGTGTTCTCAGCAGGAGTAAGTTGAAGAAAAACTTAATTTTCTACAAATTTTTGTCTGACAGTTTGCAAGGAGGGTGAAGTGTCTTGCTCAAGGACACAACTGAGACACACAATTAGAATCAGGCCACTGCTTACAGAACAAACTCTGACCTCCTGAACCACCAACAACTTAACAGCGAAGAAAACAGAACATCTGAACTGGCAGCCAATGAATTTATAAAACAAAACCAAGGCTTTTGGGCAGTATACAGCCAAACGCAGACTGTTAATGCTTTATAAGTTTGACATGAGTTGTTTACATGTTTATTTTTTGCCTTCATCCATTCTGATGGAGACTGTCTTTCTTTATGGACAAAATCAACAAGCTTACATCCAGCGTCTCTCCCTCGGCTCTATCTCTGCCCCTTCCAACACCAACCCGACCCTTGATAGCTTTGCTCCTGTTTCTTTGCCCGAGCTAACCAAACTACTCTGTAAACTTTTGCATGTCCCCTCGACATCTTACCCTCGTCTTTGTTTAGAAATGCCTTTCAGTCCTCTCTGTAACAAATGATTGTCTGGTTTCTGGTCAGGTCCCTGCTTATATTAAGAACGCTGTAATCCACTCACTTCTTAAAAAACCGAGTCTTGACCCCTCTCTCCGTAGAAATTTCAGACCCATCTCTAAACTTCCGTTCATCTCCAAGATCTTGGAAAAGGTTGTGGCTAAACAACTCACAGCTGCTCTTGATGAACATAACATCTATGATAGCTTCCAGTCAGGTTTTCGTAGAGCTCATTCTACTCTAATGAGCTTTGAAAGAAAAGCGTCCGGACTTCTTTGAGTTGCTTGAAGACGTTTCACCTCTCATCCAAGAGGCTTCTTCAGTTCTAAGGTCAAATGGTGGAGAGTCCCAGATTTAAACCCAGTGGGATTTTCCCCCCAAAAGGGAACAAAAGGCCCCCCGATGATCTTCTACATAAACACATGAGCCAACTCAAGCAACTCAAAGAAGTCCAGGCGCTTTTCTTTCAAAGCTCATTAGACTACAATGACCTGGATGACTGAGAACCTTCGCAGACAGCTCATTCTACTGAAACCGCTCTTCTTAGGGTCTGTGCTGGGGCCTCTACTGTTCCTCTTCTATCTGCTTCCTCTTCAGCTCACCCTGAGCTGCTTTAAAGGAATCTCCTACCATCTTTATGCAGATGACATCCAACTGTGCATATCCTTTGAGCCCCATGAGATGTCTAAGCTGCAGCTGTTGCACACCTGCTTAGACTCTATTAAACCTGGATGGCTGGGAGCTTTCTACAGCCGAATGAAGATAAGACTGTGATCCCTATGTGAGGATTAAATAGTTATTTAAAAATATGATACAAATGGAAAAAGTAAAAATGGTGAAAAACGTGAGGAAAGGGAAAAACTAAATAAGAAAAAGATAATCAGAGGATCCCGGGAAAGGCAGAATTGGTAGGAAGAACAGAATGAGGAAACGGTAATGATGAAGAAATAACCAAAGATCATGCAAACACCAGTCTGAACAGATGAGGTTTTCAGATGCTTTTTAAAGGAGACCACTGAGTCCACTAATCTCAGGCTCAGGGCGAGAGAGTTCTAGAGATTAATTATAACAGCTTGTCGCAGTGGGCAGACAACAGATACAGCATTGTTGCACATAGCAAATTGCACATTTTTCCATTTTATAGTGTCTTTTGTGATGTTTGGTTGCATTTTTTCTTCAGGAAAAGAGATCAAATTTGATGGCCTGAGTCTCAGTACCTGTCACAGCATCATCAATCTAATGGATGTATCCTTACCACTTATAGCAGTAGACCGCAGAACATATAAGTGAATGTAGATTTTCGCCAACGTGTTTTTGTCTTGAATGATTTATAAAAGTATGAAATCCTAACACGTTCCTTAATGGTAAACCAGGTGGACAACACGGGGAAGCTAGAATTCCAGGAGTTCAAGGTGTTCTGGGAAAAGATGAAGAAGTGGATTGTGTGTATCGATTCATGTGGTTAAGTTAGAATGGGATGGAAAAACGTTTGGGAGCAAAGCTCCTAGTTTCTTAGGTAAAAACAAACTTGTTGTTGCAGATGCTTTTCCTGGCCTTTGACACAGACCGCTCAGGAAAGATGTCCTCCTATGAGCTTCGTAATGCTCTGAAAGCTGCAGGTGAGTAACCAGAAAATTTACAATTTATCCATTTATCTGATAGTTTTTGTTAACTGTGCTTCATTTTTCTTGGCAGACATATTACATTTGATCTGGTTTATAATTCATGTTATTTTGCAAGAATGTGACTGACTTCCACCACTCCACTCATGCTTGATGATGTGGAGCTTGCATGCAGCTGCTCAGTCATACAAACCCACTCCATGAAGCTGACTTTGAGCAGCATCTCTCTGTAGAAGTAATAATTACATCCTATCAGGGATGTGTATTTTTGAAATTCTGGCGATACGATACATATCACGATACAGGGGAGACGATACGATATATCGCGATATATTGCGATACATTCAGTCAGACGTTACAAGCAATTTTTTTTACTGAATTTATTGTAAGAATGTTCAATAAACAGTCCAAACTGATACGTAACATGTTTAGCAGGGATGTGTATTTTTGAAATTCTGGCGATACGATACATATCACGATACAGGGGAGACGATACGATATATCGCGATATATTGCGATACATTCAGTCAGACGTTACAAGCAATTTTTTTTACTGAATTTATTGTAAGAATGTTAAATAAACAGTCCAAACTGATACGTAACATGTTTAGCATGAGGTATCTGAACCATGATGGAGGGATTTACAGTTCAATGGTGGAAACAAAACCTGTTGCACACTGCTGCCAACTAGTGGGTGGCGATTGAATTGCACAAAACAAAAAGAAAATACACAAAAGTTTGCATGTAAATTCTTTCAAGAATTAGATACATGGCTTTTGAATATCAATGTAATAATCGCAGGAAAAAATATCACGATATATTGCCATATCAATATTTCCGATACACGGCTTTTGAATATCGATATAATATTGTTGGAGAAAATATCACAATATATTGCCGTATCGATATTTTCTTACATCCCTACATCCTATCTAAATAGCTTCCGTGCAGATCTCTTTTTGGAGAACATAATTTTACATCCTTTAGGACTCGGAATTGCTCTGACTTCAGCCTAAAACAATGTGGACTGCTGCTTTTTTTCCAAAATGTTCCGGTGATGTAAAAATGTATAAATCACATTAAATTAAACAAAATGTAAGTTAGGAGACGAGCTGATTTAGGTCAGCATTAGCAGCAGCCCACATTGCTCTGGGCTACATGTTTTAGAGTTTAGCTTATCGGCTCCGAGTGACCACACTCAAAAGGGGCCACCAAGGAAGAAAGTGGAAAATAAAAACATGACCAAGTCACTGACACTAGTCAATGACTTGAATGTAGCCTTCGTCAGGTAGCCAAACTCCCTGACGAAGGCTACATTCACCGAAACGCGTTGGAGTTTTTAAAAAGGCCACATGTGACTTAGCCATTACAACAAAGGCTTTTTCACTTTTTCTATTTGAGAGTGCCTTGGAGTGTCTCTTGTTTTGTTGAATCCAGAAAGCGCTCCTTTATAAAAGTTCTTTAGGTGAAAATATGGCGTAAGCAGAACTGCAGACCATAACTAAAGCTGTGAAACCGGTACTACAACTAACATATAATTCAAACCAATAGAGATCAGGTAGGAAGGCTAAGCAGGAGTTGGTGGCAAAAATGAGGGAGATAACAGAAAGTGGTCAGCCAGGAATAGCTAAGTATGTGAAAGCACTGATTAAACTATTAAAACTGACCGTGAAACAGGTCAAATGAACTAGAAATCTACCACGTCATGCGGTACAGTCGGGATTTCCGTCTTTTTTCTGATTGGTCATTTTTGAGCTGCCTAGTCCCGCCCCTCAAGTGCCTCTCTGCCTGTGAGTTACCAGACTCATTCTCTACTGAGACAAGCTAAGACTTGAACACATGGTATTAAATACATGACATGCTATTTATATATAGCTTAACAAAAGCTTTCTTTGGGTATTGGATAATATTTGTGAATGATGGATGGAGGATCTTCAGCTTTTAGTCTGCCAAGAACAGCTCAACATCACTCAAATCTGCAATGGCATTGTACCGTGATGCAAAATGACGTGCAGAAAGTGGTCAGCCAGGAATAGCTAAGTATGTGAAAGCACTGATTAAACTAATAAAACTGACCGTGAAACAGGTAAAAGGATCTACAAAAAAACAGCACTGGACTAAAACTGGAAGACTAACAGAATATAAATGAAACACTGAGTAGCGAACTAGCCAGTCAGGAGATACTAAAAAATTTTAAGCAAAAAATGTGAAATCTGTATGGCTGTGAGCTTGATTTCAGACATCTATGGAAACAGGTCTGATACAAACACTGGAAGGCTGGTGTTCAGATTTACTGATAAGATGGGAATGGGGCAAAAATATCCTCCATTGGCTCTCCAATGCCAAAACCTTGGCTGAGCAAAAACAGCGCAAAGACCTGTCTCACATTTATCAAAACACCTCTTGATGATCCCAACGACTTCCGGGTTAATTATCCTTGGAATAATGAGACAAAGCAGAAGCCTCTGGTTGGCGTGTCTGGTTCCATCTGGCGTTCAGCCTGGGGCACACCAGAGATGGAAGCGCCGCGGTTTTGGGAAGTTAAATGGTCACCCAGGACGCGTCGGGACTTGAGAACAGGAAGTGACTCTATTGTTTATGCGTGATCAGACTTGCCGCTGTGTTTTGTGAGACTCTAATTCATTAAAAATGGGTAAGCACGCTATTTATTAGCATATTTTAAGATCAACAGTACTTTAAAGTTATCAAAACTGTGACTGGCTTTGTGCCGTAAAGCAGTTCTGTCTGTTGTAAAGTACTCCACAATGTTGTAAACAGCACCGTGGCGCTTGAAATCGAACTAGCGCCTATCTTCAGCCGCGCCTCGGCACGGCGCTTCTGGGCTGCAGCTCGCTGCTCCCCGTGTAGCCACTCTCATTAACTACAATGGCTTCTATTTAACATGACGGTGCAACGCTGCGCTTCTGTCTTCGATGTGCCCTAGGCTTAAAACACTGAATCCTCATAGCAACGGTCAGACATGGCGGTAGTAGTGTGATGGTCTGGGGCTGCTCTGTTGCTTCAGGAACTGAACCACTTGCTAGAAGGGATGGAACCATGAATTCTGTTCGCTAGCAGTACATGTTGAAGGATGATATCTGACCTTTGACCTCAAACAGGCCGCTCATATCGGAAAACCCTCCAATGTGGCTGAATTATGAGAATTCTGTTATAAGAGTGGGGAAAATTCCCCCATAGTGCTGAGAGAGACGCTGTTCTGAAATATTTAAGTCAGAAAAGCAAAAACAGTTAGTCTGTAAAGGGGAAAAACACTTTACCTGTACTTTTATCCACGTGGTGTACATCAGCTGACACCTTCATTTTGTTTCATTATTATTCCTAAAAGTACTTGTAATTAAATTCTACTAACAGTCTTGGAGGAATGATTGCAGAAATAATCCCAGCTGTACATCCGGGTAAAACTTTCTGCTTCACTCCCATGAAGGCATGCAACTGAACAACAGGCTACTGCAGCTGGTTGGCTTGAGGTTTGCTGACGATGACTATGAAATTGACTTTGATGACTACCTCACCTGCATTGTCCGTTTAGAGAACATGTTTAGTAAGTGAAAGACACAAATAAACATTTCTTGGAAAGAATTTTGTATTTAGATGAACTTTAATAGCTGATGAAGTCATTATTCCCATGTAGGAGTTTTCCAGGCGCTGGACACATCCAACAAAGGGAAAGTGAACATGAACATCATGCAGGTAAATGTCAATCAAATCAATCAATCAATCAATCAATACTTAATTAATCCCAGAGGGAAATTAGAGTTTCAGTAAACACAATTCAGAGATCAGACATACATGGGCAAGACACACAACAAGAATTGGTGACTGGTCATTCGCAACCCGAGTCGCGCTACCTTAATGGAGATCAGAGTGTTACATGAGGATTGGTTCAGGTGGAGGGAAAAAAGGCACTTCAGAGTTACTCTCCCACCAGGAGGGTAGCTTTGCTCTACAAGAATACACCTCAACAAATATGCAAGACTTCAGACAACACAACATAACATGAGACTCCAATAGGAAGGCAGGGGGGTGGGGTGGCTGGGATCCTGTTCCCCCCAGCGAGAGCAGCCATCTACGGCGCTCATCTACTGTACAGTCACAGGTGGGAGGGAGATCTTGGGAGAAGCGAAGAGCACATTGACTCCTGCAGATTGATGACCTCGCCAAGCTGAAGTCCACCAATCCGATGGTGGGGGGTTCACAGCATCAGTCTGCATTTCTTCGTGGGGGTTTGTTGCTTGCCGCTCAAGGCTACCAGGACGTCAGTTTCAGATAACAAGAACTTGTTTGGGTCAGGATGAGATAATTTTCCTCTCTGCCTCCAGTCTTTAGACTGATCATTCCAGTCCTTCAGTGAAGCCAATTTTGGGTTTTTTAAACCTGTCCATACCGTCCGGTGACTCTCTCCAAGATGACATCCATTTTGTGCACTAATACCGGTATCGCAGCTAGAACATTGTCCAGCTTACAAGTCACCTCGAGTAACGTCCCAGTCTGTGAGGTCTCCACACGGACGGTGCTTTCCGTGGGTGCGGGTCGCCCTCCAATCCCTCCCGTCTTCCCAAATTTCCAGAAAACCAGATATCCTCCCACTCTAATCAGGAGAAATCCAGTGATCATCAGGCCGAATATCCACACGTCTTCAATATCCTCAATGGACAGCTGGCTGAGGCATATGATCTTCCACTCCTTCCAGGAATCCAGCATATACCCCACCGGGTGCGTCCCCTGTGAACATGTGGGAGCCCCCTGCTCCGTTCTCATTGTTGAAAAAATCTTATCGATCGCATCGAATGACCAGTTTATCAAATCCATGGTTAGTAAAAATAGAGTTCTTCAGAAGAAATGCAGAGAAGCGCTCTGTGGGCAGACAGGACAAAGAGCCTTGGGAAAAAAAAGATAAGGGAGCGAAAGAGAGAAGCGTCTGTACTCCTCGAGTGCTGAAGAAGATGTACATGAATGTGACCTAATAAAACCCAATAGATGAGTATTTAGATCCTAATTCTGTGATCTCTCAAACAACTTTTTGTTCTTTATTTATTTTTAGTCTTGATGTTTTTGAAGCTATTACCTGCAGATTGGTTTTAATCGACTGCACTAACACTCCACTTTCCCTTACAGTTCCTCATGTTGTCAATGAATGTCTGATGGAGGAGCGAAATGCAAACAGGTGCTGGGAAAGAAGCAGAGGATTTTTTTTTCTTGTTCATTTTTAAGTCACTTTCCATCCAGTTTACAAATGTGGAAAACTGTCTAAACCAATCTGTTTACATGCTGTGGGTTCAACTCTGAACTGTGCAGTCTGGATCATGTTGAACTAAATTTCTCTGTAAACCTTTGAATACAAATACATTTTTAATCGAAAGTGTTTTTATTTTTGTTAAAAATCAGGCCGATATAACTTCTTTCAGGGGCTCAGGCTCCGTTAGAATGAGCAACATAATCTTAAAAACATTTTGAATAGAGATGTTCCATGTTTTGCCCCAATCCAAGTCAGTCATTTGTTTTTATAATAATAATAATAATAATAATAATAATAATAATGAAAATAACTGTATTTATACAGTATTCAAACAAAGTGCTGTGCAACCACAGAGAAAATATAACGCAAGTAAACAATACAAACAACAGCATGGATGAGTTAAATGCAACAAACCAATTTCACCAGTGTGTGGCAACTTTAACTTTAAAGCTAGGTACAGTAGGAACCAACACTTTTTAACAATTTGACTTAGAGGCAAAAATATAGTTTCTAAAAATCTGTTTATTACTATATTTCTACTAATGATGATGCAGGACAAATGATTATAAATGGTGATTTAAGGTAATATCAACTGAGACAATGAATAAACTCTGATGAAATATGATGTTAGATGTTCTTAAAAGCCTGATTAAGTGACTTAGAAAATATGCGATGTCTGGGTTTATAAAATAAATCTGGTTGAAATTTTATGAGGTTTAACGAGTTGTAAAATGAATAATAAACCATCCAATTCCAATGCAGAGTTACGGTACCCGTGTGAATGGAGGCTTCTTGGTGATCCGGCTGGCCCATGTCTTCCCGTCAAGCGAGTAGCTCGACTTCTAGATGTCACAGGCCTTATTCCTCTTAATCTGCATCAGCTGGTTAGAGATAGCCTCTTGGGTCTGCAGGCAGACCGTTTCATGTCTGTTGAGTTGTTTAGCAGATTTAAACGTTTAAAGATTGGCTGATTCTGAAAAAGGATGTTTCTTATTCCGCTAAAAACTTATTCCACAGAAAACGGATGGTAATTTAGCATAAGCTGGAAACTTTTGCAGGAACTGCTGAATATAGGAAGGGTCTCCTCTTTTAAAGGTTCTTTGTTTATAAGTTTTGGACTAACCAGATTTCAGAAAGTTTAAGAGGGGTTATCAGAGTCTTCAGACGTCCCCCTTTTCACACTTAGAAAAGGGTTATTTCACTTAATATGTGAAGTAAATATGTTAAACAGTCATTTGTTAATATACTAATATTAATATGTGACATAGCTGATAATAAGTTATTAATACATCATCAAGTAGACTCCTTTGTATTTAAGATCTGAAATAAGGCATTTCAAAAATAAACAGTTATGTTGATTCTTTCATTACTGTAAAGCAGTCAAGGCATTATTAAGTCACTTTTGATTAAACATCCATTGTAGATAAAACAGAACATGACTGTAAATAACTTGTAAGGTTAGGAAATAATTTTATGAGATAAAAGGAAGATTCTGTATTAGAAGAGTCACCTTGTGCTTTGCAGACATGAATAAACAGAGGCATTAAGGCAGCTTGTTATGATGATGTCTACAGATGTTGAGGCTAGACACGGTAAACAGGACTGTTTTGGTATGAAGAAGTACCGCATTCCGGGCAAAAATATTCAGCATTGGAAATCATAGTTGTAAACAATTCTGTAAAGCATTCTGTACTTGAATTAGGTGCTCTATAATACAGCTAACATTATTATTCTTTTTACCCATTTCAGTTTCAACAGTTGTCCTACTTTCCACAATTTTATCTTTTAATCTCCTATCCAGGAACAGACTAGTACTCCTCCACCCTTTTTATTTACCCTGTTAATAATATACAGTACAGGCCATGTTAATAATATACAGTACAGGCCAAGAGTTTAGACATACCTTCTCATTTTGACTTTATTTCCACGACCATTTACATCGGGAGAAAGCATCAAAACTGTGAATTAACACATGTGGAGTTATGTACTTAACCGAAAAGGTGAAATAACTGAAAACACCTTCAGTGAGAATCTCCCAATGGTCATGAAAATAAAGACATTTAAACCTTTTGACTTGTACTGTAATTTAAGTAATAGCCTTCCAGTTCAAAATGCATTCCTTTTTCATGACCAAGCCAGCTCTGATATAGCAACTATGCTAAATTTCCGAATGTTATTCTGCAAATAATCTCTAATATTGTCAAAGGTTGCATACATATTCCTACTATTGAAATGTACAATTGATATGCCTTGTTCCAAACCATAGACTGTACATACACTTTACGAGTCTGATGAAACTTGCTGGTGTTCCCGCTGCTTCTTCGGTAAACAGCGCCAACAAAAACAAAGAAACTCGGGATCTTGTCGGTGTGGCAGTGGGATTTAAGGGAAACGCTGTATGCCCTATAGACTTCTCAACAAGCTGCAGTATTTCTCCGGTCAGATCTGTCTCCGAGTTCGAGAGCTCCACGAGCGGTCAGCCCGCAGCAGCTAGGCGCCGCATTGGTCAGGCTGCCCGGCCTGACCGCTGGGGATTACCGGATGAAAGAATGGAGCACAGGAGTGTCCCTCCAAGCGGTGCGCTCAGTCATAATTCAACCCATTTTTATCTTAAATGCACTGGGTTTTACCCTTTTACCCATCGAAATATGCCCTATTAATTATTTTACCGTATTTTACATTTAAATTTCATGGTTAAACAGTACATGCTACATGTTAAACTGATAGTTAGCTAGCTACTTCGGTAAACTCCGCTAGTTTAAAGGCGGCAGTGACGTAAAATACAAATATAGATTTTAACTTACCGAAAAAAATGAAGTGGAGACTCCTTGGACGCTCTATTAGTGCAATTAATACCACAGCAAGTCATTTAGTCCAACAATTGCACCAATAATATCCAAAACAGAATTCACAAGCACAGAGACTCAAAATCCCCACACAGTTTCCAGGAGAGACCGAGGCTGTACTTAGGCCTTTCCACGGAGCTAGCTCTGTGGTCACGTGGGTCTGAGGCGGCGGTCACGTGTGTCGGATGCTCATTAATTATACAGAATTTTAGGCTTTTAATACACTTAAACAGAAGAGTGAGAAAAAAATTCACCCCCCTCAGAGTTGTCATGAGTATAAACTAGATAATTGAGACAAAAAACATGTTTTGGAACCAGGCTGTAAACATGTTTATTTCTGCTGTGAAATCGGCATTTTTAACATGGGAGTCAATGAAGATTTGCTCGCTTCTGGTGCCAGACCCCAGCGGATGAGGGTGGAACTGCAATTTCTCTTACTTCCGGGTTGGGACCATTTTTAGAGACGCATTGTGGGGGCTTGTTCCAAACTCAATTTCTCCTTAAGTTGATTCTCAGTATAATAAAGACAATTGCTTGTTACATGGTCCAAAAAAACCTATTTGGGTCTGTATCTGTGGTGCATTCTAGTTATTCATTGCAGCCCACACAATTACCTTCCCAATCCACATGTCCCATAATACACCCCAGAGATGGATGATACTTTTCATTTAAAATTAATCCAACTGATGAATTTATAATGAATAATTTTGTCACATTTTGTTGAAATTGATCATCAGAGTAATATTTGCTTCAACAGGAGATCATTGGAAGAAAACGATTTTCTGGGTCCAAATCCCTTTTCATATTCACATAATAAATTTCAGTGTACTGAAACATCTGAGAATGCATATACTGATTATCTGGAATTACATTTTCAGAATTGGTAGGAAGTGAATCAGTTAATGTTGAGTCCATCGTGAGATTTATCCCAGCAGGTCATCATACCTCCATTACTTGTCCAACTCCTCCATATTCCTGATGTGCACCACCTTTGCTTGTTCAGACATTCCATTCTGTTTGATATATATTTACAGTTTGAAGTCCACTTGTGTTGAATTTTACCTTGTTTCTTGCAATATCCGCGATCTGTGTAGACATGGGTTCCTTTCAGTTTTTTTACTTGTTTGATGAAAGCCATTTTGCGCTTTCTATTGGTAAATCTTATTATCACAGCTTGTTTTTCAGTGTTATTCCTTCGAGGGATCAGGTGACATGGTTCAATGTCGCAAGAATTCACTTTGACAGCTTTTGTCTTGAGGAAGGTAACCACCTGCTGCTCTTCAGAGGTATTTTCTTCCTCATCAGGCTGTTGACTTTTATCATTTCATCACTGCTCGAGCATATGTTCGGGGTTTAATTAAATTAAATTCAAGTTTATTTATATAGTGCCAAATCACGACAAGAGTTGTCTCAAGGCACTGATCCAGTGCAAGACCGCCTTCTAAACCTAAAATCGGATGTCAGTTTAGTTCAGGGGTTACCAACTCCAGTCCTTGAGGGCTACCATCCTGCACATGTTGGCTGTTTCTTTGCTCCTACACACCTGATTGAACAGGCCTGTGCAGAGTTAAGGAGATGATTAAACTACTCCATTCAGGTGTGGTAGAGCAGGAAACACAGACAACTGTTCAAAACTGCTCAACTGCTGTCGTGTCCTTGGGCAAGACACTTAACCCGCCTTGCCTGCTGGTGGTGGTCGGAGGGACCAGTGGCGCCAGTGCTCGGCAGCCTTGCCTCCGTCAGTGCGCCCCAGAGCAGCTGTGGCTACATTGTAGCTCATCCCCACCAGCGTGTGAATGGGTGAATGACTGATTGTGTTGTGAAGTGCCTTGGGGGGTTGTAGAGCCTTTAGAAGGCGCTATACCACATACAGTCCATTTAGCAAAACTAGCAGGATAGCCCTCAAGGACTAGAGTTGGTGACACCTGGTTAACTTGATCCATCTGTTCAAGGGAGGTACAACCTGGATAGCTGATCGTTGATTAGAAACACCCACATATGTAAAATAGAAACTCAGATAAAATAGAAAACACAGCTCAGAGTATAAGGCTACTCACTCGCACAATCAAAAGATCTGACATTTTACTACCAGGTATACACATGTCAGAATGTGGTGGTACTGAACCTATAAGTGCAGGTGATAACTCCAGGAGGCATGCAGGTAAATGTAGGGGTGTTAAATGAAATGCAAAAAACAAAATAGAATCAAAGCATGGGAGAAGGCAGAAAGACGGGCATAAGAACAGTACATAAAAACCAGGACATACCATCGGCTACAGGATAGAAGAGGAGGATCTGACACAAGTGACTTGAACCAGGGTGCTTAAATACAGAAGGAGGCTATTGTTAAACTGAAACTGGTTAATGGTAAACAGTGACTAGTGAGCTGAGGGAAGATTAGGACTAAAGCCTGTTTCACATCAAGTGCAGAACGGATGTGGTCCGGTTTCCATACAGCTTCCACACTCACTGGGTACGCCTTGCCAGTGTCAGGTTGGACCCATTTTGCCTTGAAAACTGCCTTAATCCTTCGTGGCATAGATTCAACAAGGTACTGGAAACGTTCCATTGTCGGCTGCACATCCATAATGTGAAGGTCCCTTTCCATCAAATGTTCATGAGTTAGATTCTTTTTCAACTTCTTCCTAATAAATTTTCCCCAAGAAAAGACGAGACTTTACTCTTTTAATAAAATGATTCTTATCTTGTCTCATAAAATGATTTCTTTCAATCTACAGGCTGTTTACAATCAGATAATGTTGATCTAAAGTGATTTAATAATGCCTTGACTGCTTCACAGTAAATTAAAGAACCAACATAAATGTTTATTATTTAATGACTTATTTTCTATCCTAAATACCCCAAATGAGTCTACTTGATGAATTTAATAATGATTTTTTATCAGTTACATTCACATATTAATATCTTTTATGTATGTGTGTGTATGTATATATATATATATATATATATATATATATATATATATATATGTATGTATATATATATATATATATAACAAATTATTGTTTAACAGATTTATTCCCTGTCCACACGTAGCCGGGGATCTGCCAAAACGTAGATATTTTTCTACGTTTTGGCCTGTCATTCATACGAAAACTGAGTTTTTTCACACGAAAACGGATCTTTTTAAAAACTCCGGCCAAAGTGAAGATCTGCGTTTTCTCCGTTTTGGGTGTCTGCGTGTGGACAGACAAAACCGGAGTTTTAAGGTCCGTAACGTCACTTTCCGCAACAAAAAAATGCTGACATCACGTTAGCCGACAGCATGGATGCCCTCAGAGCTGCGCTCGCTTTATCAATTGTCCAAGCGCTTTCTGCTTGTTTGTTTTTGCAAGCGGAATTACTGCTCCTTGCGGAAGACCACAGACGAAGGACGAGGTTAAGAACGGGGGAAGCACTGCCACCTACAGGTCTGGCATGTCCTTAACAACGTATTTATCCGGGTACGTGTGGACAGTTTTTTTTAAAACGAGGTGGTGTGGATGCAAGTTTTTGGAGGGGTGGATATTCGTTTTAAAAAAAACCCGGCTACGTGTGGACTAGGCCGAGGTGAAATCAGCCTCTTCTGTCCCATTGTGTCTCCCCTGTGCCTTGGGTTTTACCTTAATTGTGTCCACCTGCCTCTTGTTACCAGATTACCCATCCCAGTGTGTATATAAGCCTTGTGTGTTGCTTGTGAGTTTGTCGGGTCATACTCGTTACATGTCAGTTTGTGTTCACATGTGTCTACCCTGTCGTGTCTGCACTCCTGACCATTAAAGAGGAACCAAATGTCCATTGCTGTCTTGCCTGTGTTGATTTACCTGCCTGAAGGATCCGCTCTTCCTCCCTCACCTTCCCTCCACACCGTGACATCTTCTGAGTGCCTGAGGAATATGTGACGTTAAAGAACTCTTCCTCGAGAATCTGCAAACGCCTATACACATTTCTCATTTCTGGTTGGTTCAAAATTTAACAACAAACATTAAAAGTGAAATCACTTCCTATTTTCTGCAGTTCAGCCAAGCTCACGGCTCATGCTAAATGACCTTCCTATGGCGAATCAAACCAGATTTTTTGTGGAATAATTTTAGCAGCTTAAAGAACAATCTGTTTTGAATCAATCGATTATTATTTGCTCAATCCACCACCAAATCATCAGATGTGAAACCACCTGCCAGAAGCCACCTGGGAAGTATCTGCTAGCCAGTTGTGCGTATTCTGAGGAGGGCCCTACGACCTTCAGATACACCAGAAGTCCACTTGCTTACCGAGACGGCTTTGCTTGCAGACCGGACCCCCAAGAACTTCCACTATCCTGGTGCGTAGGCTATTCATCAGTGTCAGAGTGGTTTATATTAATCAGATAACTTGTTATTACATCAAACAGCCAAATTTACTTTATAAACCCAGACATCACATCTTTCTTAGTCACTTAAGCCTCTTTTATAAGACAGACCATCGCATCATTACAGAGTGATAAATCCGAATTTGTGGGTCTCGTAAATGTGGCAAGGAGCTTAGCCTCGTAGTAATATTGCTGCATGAGCCCCTCGCCTCTGACGGCTAAACGCGTGTCAGCCCCGCTAATCGCCTTGGAGCGACTGGGGGAGGTCGCGTTAGAGACGTATACTGCGCGCCGGCCGGAAGGGATATAAACACAGAAACATGGCCTCTCACTAGTATCTCTCAACCACCTACAACAGGGGTCCCCAATCCTGGTCCTGGAGGGCCGGTATCTAGCAGGTTTTGTGGTTTTTCTGCTCCAACACACTTGATTCAGTGGTTGAAACACCTGTGCAGCAGCTCATCAGGCTCTGCAGAAGCCTGTTAATTAGCTGCTGATTGAAATCAGGTGTGTTGAAACAGAGTTCAAACTAAAACATGCAGGATACCGGCCCTCCAGGGCCAGGATTGGGGACCCCTCACCTACAACATGGCAAACTGGATGGACGCGGAGACCATGGAGCTTTTGGCCGTGCGGGCGGACGAACAGATTAGTCGCCTTTCTGCGTGGACGGTGAGAGACAGCCAGCTGTTCGACAGAGTGGTGAAAACACTGGCTGGGGGGTGGGGGTGGTGTGTGTGTGGGGGGGGGGGGGGCAGCAACCTCCCTTTATCCCGTCTTGGTTTGAGAGGTGCCTGATGGCAGTTCATTCTAGCTTCAGCTTTGCTACGATAAATGCCAAAATCCTCCCCAGGGAGCCGCGGCGAATCCCGCTTTACAAACGCTATGGTCCTGTAAAAACAGCGTCCGTGAAGCTCTAAAAACATACAAGGTCATGTTTCATCAGAATTCATTCAATGTCTTATTTGAACTCACTTTGAATCTCCATTCAAAATCATTTGCCTTTCATTGTCATTGATATATAATTAAATTGATTTTGCAAACTATATTTTTGCCTCTGTGTCAAATTATTATAAAGTGTTGTTTCCCTGGCTTTAGGGGAATACCTAATCTCATTATCAATCGAAAATTAAAGGCTCAATAATATTGATAATCCATATATTCATGGAATATTACATTTTATTGAATACTTTTATATTTTATTGACAATTTATTAAAGTAACCATATCTTATACTGTTTTTAATTTTCAGCTCCTTTCACTGATCTTGTTTTAGTAATGGTGGTATTATTATTTTAACAGGTTCTTTCTTTCTATGTGTGATAATGTTGTTGAGGCAAAATTAGTTTGATGTCTATCAAGATTTCATTTTAGTACAACTTAAAATGAAAATAAACTATTTTGAAAATAAAGCGAGATGCACTGACACATACTGTTGCATAGTTCTTTTTTTTCTGAAGGGTGGGGGTGGTGGCACCATAGAGCATTTGTGCTTAGGGCACCCAAATGTCTACGGCCCTGCATTTGTTAAATGATCATCAGGGCTGCTGTAAAATTGAATCTCCAGTCCACAGCCAGACAGAATTATCCTCTCTTCTGCCCCATGATTAGCAGCAGCAGGGATGTTTATGCCTACAAAGTTTTTCTTTTGTTCCTAACTAAATTCCCCTTTTCAAGTGAGGCACATTCCTCCTCTTGTTTTGACATTATGTTTCTTGTTGTTCTGATCTATATTTCTGTTTGGATGCCATCTTTCCTCCGCCGTAGACCTGTCAGCACATTTAACCACTGGTTGGTCAGCTACTGCATGCGAGAATGTGTTGGGCAACTTGTCTCTTTTTTCTCTGTGCGTGGCGCGCATCACAGCATGGCGCATCCATTGGCGCATTTGGAGAGAATGCATCCTCTTGTGCAAAAAGAAGCTCTTCTTGAAACGCATCTTCTGCTTTCAGAAGGGGCAGCACCATGGACGTCTTTAGGATTAGGTGTTTTTCCAGGAAATACTACCCAGAGCAACTCGGACCGATGCAGCTCAGCCCAACCACTGTTTCCGAGGGCACAGTTGGGTATTCTCCCTCTGCTTTCATCCATATTTTTAGTCCCTGCTCCGTTGAGGTACCTGGCAAGGCTGAGGCCCTGTCCACACGTAGCCGGGGATCTGCCAAAACGTAGATATTTTTCTACGTTTTGGCCTGTCATCCCCACGAAAACGGATCTTTTTAAACACTCCGGCCAAAGTGAAGATCTGTGTTTTCTCCGTTTTGGGTGTCTGCGTGTGGACAGACAAAACCGGAGTTTTAAGGTCCGCAACGTCACTTTCCGCGACACAAAAATGCTGACATCACGTGTGCGACCTGTGTTTACACTAGCCGACAGCATGGATGCCCTCAGAGCTGCGCTCGCTTTATCAATTGTCCAAGTGCTTTTTGCTTGTTTGTTTTTGCAAGAGGAATTACTGCTCCTTGCGGAAGACCACAGACGAAGGACGAGGTTAAGAACGGGGGAAGTACTGCCGCCTACAGGTCTGGCATGTCCTTAACAACGTATTTATCTGGGTACGTGTGGACAGAGTTTTCTTTAAAACTTGGTGGTGTGGATGCAAGTTTTTGGAGGGGCGGATATTCGTTTAAAAAAAAAAACCGGCTACGTGTGGACTAGGCCTGAGTCGGGCCGGCATGTAATTCTTGGCGCTTATTGGCTAGGGGGCGGAGTCACTGGTTGCTCCGGAGATTTTTGCCTTGTATTTCACTGCCTGCAGCCATGTCCTTGTTTAGAGTCTGACAAAAGCCATAAAACTGAGCAAAATGCCCAGCAGCACCATATTTCAGCTGAGTGGTGTTTCTGTGGAGCATACAAGTTACACTGTTTACGGGTCACCTCATGTTATTTTGTCATGAGTAAAAATCTTAATTAAGTGACTCAGAAAGACGTGATGTGTGAGTTTATAAAACAAATCTGGCTGAATGTTTAATAAAGTTAAACAAGTTACCAAATTAATAATAAACCATGCAACACCAGGTGGGAGACTACGATACCCTTGTGGTAGTTCTCCGTAGGTCCAGTTGGCCTGAAGTCATCTCGAGTCAGTTTACGGGTTGAATTGGACTTCTGTGGTATTCAGAGGTTGTAGGTCCAGTTTAAATCCACATGGCTGGCTGATGAGATACAACCTGGATGACTGCTGGCTGTCAGATGGAGTTCAGCAGGCTTAGCAAAGAAGTTGTTTAGTCTTGGAAAACGATGGCTCTCCTGCTGCTAAAATTATATTCTGTTGAAATGTCTGGTTTGATCTCCCAATTTTAATTTAGCATGAAGGCTGGACACCTTGTTGAACAGAGTTTTAAAGGAAATGACTGACCTTTTAAAGATTTGTTGTTTATAAGTTATGGATAAATCAGAAGCCAGAAAATGTGCGATAACCAAAGAGTCCTCAAACCTCCCCACTCTCAGACACTTAGTAAAGCTTATTTCCTTAATGTGTCAAGGAAATAATCTTCATCCTCATAAAGATCAAGATGGTGGCACCCTGTGCAATCATTGTGAGATCGCAGTTTCTGTGTCTCTTCAAGGAGAACTCTTTATTCTCTCAGAGGATTTAGGACAACAAAATTAAACAATGCTGCACAGACAGAGAGAAGATGCCAAAAGCATCACAGATGAAATACGACATGGAGGAGATCCGTGAGTCATGTCTGATGAGCTGGCTAAGGTAACACAACCTTTTGAGGAAGTAAAACTACTAAAAATACTATTACTGAATGGGATAAGACTATCAAGGAACTAAAAATAAGTGTTGACAACCTGGAGGATGTGATCATTACCCAGGGTGGGTTAGATGAGCATGCGCTGACGGCCGATCACCGGATACACGGCAGCGTTTGAAGCTGATGGCAGCTCCACATCCACAAACAAGATGCATTTTCGCCCAATTTATTTACTGACAACACAAAAAAATTATCTGGTAAGTATAACTCACTCAACCTGGAGGTAAGTGGAGAAAATTTAGAAAGTTTACAAAACTATGTTGACGAAGTTTTTGAGTTTTTTGTTATGGATCTGAAGAAATCAACACCTGGGACCAAGAGGCACCGTCCTCAGGACTCACCTGAGGCCTCATCTCCCCGTAAGGACAAATTAGAATTATTAGATTCTATAGATAAACGGCTTCTGGGATTTGAGGGGCGTCTTCATCTGCTTGAGGTTCTACACCAGGAGTTTCCGAACCTCCGTCAGTCTCTGGGATTCAGCCAGGAGCAGGTGGAGCGGCTCGCTGCTGAGAACGCGTCTCTGTGGGAGTCCGTTTCTTCCCTGGAAGAGGGAATGAAGCAGATCACCCAGGACAACAAAACTCTGAAGGAGACGGTTTTGGACCTTCAGGCCCGTAGCATGAGGGATAATCTGGTGTTCGCAGGCCTGCCAGAGCAGACGGGAGGGGTGGAGAACTGCGAGCAAACAATCAAGAACTTTCTCCAGACCCAAATGAAGATACCCGAAGAAACGGTAAAAACCATCACCTTTCACCGGGTACATCGGCTCTGAGCTAAAAGAGAGGACAGCAGAAGACCTCGTCCCATCGTGGCTAAATTTGAACATTTTAAGCAGAAGGATCTTGTTAAAAGCCACGGAAGAGAGCTCAAAGGAAAAGATTTCAGCGTAAATGATCAGTTCCCTAAGGAAATCCTGGATTGGCGCCAAGTCCTCTTCCCGCTGCGTACAAAGTTTATCCAGGATGGGAAGAGAGCTGTCATCTCGGTGGATAAGCTTTATGTGGACAGCAAACTTTACAAGGAGCGAGGAGTGACAGACTGGCTGTATCAGCCCAACATCAGGTCAGACATTTATCATTCTTATCAGGATTCACTGGGTTTGATCACGTCAGGATTAAACAGCTGCTAAATCCCTACTCTAGATGATGAGATCACCTGTTCTTCACCACCTCACACCCCTATCCCCCTTTCTTTTTAGTTCTTTCTGCCTCTTTAACCTTTATAATTATTTCCTTTCCTGTTTTTATCTGCTTCTGGACCTTTACATCTGTATGGCACAACCACACAACTTTCCAACACTGCGTCAGACTCAGCATGCGCACACACACACACACACACACACACACACACACACACACACACACACACACACACACACACACACACACACACACACACACACACACACCTCATAAAAATTGTTTTATTGAGATTTTTTAACCTATTCCTAGGGGTGACTGAAGAAGTGACAGGTGTCTCAGTTTTAAGGAAAGGGGAGATGAGGCCTCTGGACCCCATATGATGCTCCCAGAGGTAAGGTTATGAGGGGACAGACGGTATATTTAATTACCTCTCATTCACATGTGGAAATAGAACTGTCTGGTTTGAAAGCAGGAGAAATGTGAGGGGTGATTGTGGTCGATACTTTATTTGGATCATAGAAAACAAACCAGAGCATTCTTTAGAGCACCATAAGGTCCGATCGGATTGTTTCACTGTTTCTCATGCTGATGACCATCCTGGAGGATGAAGGGGTGACGAGGCTGCGAGCTGAGTTCATGAAATCAGGGCCATCCTTTTTCAAGTCTTTCATCATCATCATCATCATCATCATCATCTTATTCTTGTTTGTTTTTGCTTCTAGGGGTTTTAGTGATGTAAAATTTATTGCAAAAGGGAAACTCTTCTAAGTTCCTACTGCTGCTAGTATGATGGTGTCATGAAAAAATGTTTAATCCCAAAAAGTCAGAGTATCAGAGTTTCTGCAGGTTTTATTTATTTTATAATTGATGCACATGTCCCAGAGGGTAATGGCTAATGGCTGGAAGGATCTCCTGAAACTTTCTGTGCTACAGCAGACCCAAGGAAGACTTTTATTTAACACTCTGATGTGATGTGTGATGATGATGCTGATGATGATGATGATGATGTGTGTGTGTGTGTGTGTGTGTGTGTGTGTGTGTGTGTGTGTGTGTGTGTGTGACCATCATTTTCTACAGTTTTTACAGCAGGGGTGGGCAACTCTGATCCTCAAGGGCTGCTGTGCATGTTAAAGTTATTTCCCTGTTCTAAAACAATTCCATCACCTGTTCAGTAGGTCAGCAAGCTACGTAGAGCTTCTCAATAATCTGCTGATTAAAGTCAGGTGTGTTAAAGCAGGGAAATAACTAAAACACGTAGATAGCAACCGTCTAGGTCTGACCAAGATTGCCCACCCCTGTTCTACAGCATTGTTCGGATTTCGGATAATAAGTTAGTTACATTTTAACTCGGCAACATTATAAAAATACTGAAATACTGTAAAGTTGTTGAACAAGTTAGTTCAATAAACATGTACATTAAATGTCATTACTCACTGTTTAATTCTCATTGAATAAATACACGTACTGGTGTATTATAAATTAGGCTTTAACGTTCTATATAAGGGACATTTATGAATAGATTATTAATCCCACAGTGGGTAATCCTCAAGTCAAGGCAGCACACACACAGAATACGATTGTAATTTGAGTTATAACAAACGGGTTATAGTATAACCTGCAATAAAAATAGAATAAAAATTAGGAAGCAAGTTTACAAAAAGAGACAAGTAAACCTATTAGTACAGCACTGGTTGGTGTTAACCATCGACATTATAAATAACAAGTCACCAGGTATAGATGGCTTGGCTGGTTTCTGAATTTTATAAATCTTTTGAAAACAATTTAGCTCCTTTTCTATTTGAGGTCTTTTTAGAAAGTATAGTTAGAGGTCACCTCCCTACAACAATGACTCAAGGTTTAACTATTGTGATCCCCAAACCAAATAAAGACCTATTGTTTATTGAAAATTGGCGTCCAATATTGTTACTTAATAATGATTATACAATTATACAAGAAGATTGAAGAAGGTATTGGACACAATTATTGAAGATATTTTGGGAGAATGTGCTGTTTGGTCTTTTTGCAACTGGTTTGAACAAAAACTCTCTATTAACCTCTTAATTTTGATGGCAAAGTTTTACATCCACTGTTGTAAATATTCTGGTAAAAAAACCATGCTTTGCAGCATTCTTTAACACTTTCAAACTATACATATTTTCTATTAATAGTTCTAAAAAGACAGAAGGTTCTTAAAACTATTGAAATATGTACACTTTTTTATGTTTTCATTTGAATACTAATACCCCTATTATGATCTAGCATTATTATTATTTTATGTTTTGTAAATATTATTCTTTTTTTATTTTTTATTATCTTTCTATCTTTTTTTCATCCTCTCTTTCCTGCTAGGCATATTAGATATATTGTAACTGTTACCAAAGCTCATATATGTGTATTTGTGAATAACTTCAATTAAAATAAATAAATAAATAAATAAATAAATAAATAAATAAATAAATAAATAAATAAATAAAAAAGTAAGTGCTGCAGCCAGGTCATCAGATAACAAAAACAACTTCATCTCCCACAAAACCGCACAGCGTCACGTGCACGTTACGCAGCTCACGTGACCAAACACAACAAAACATGGCGGATGTCGAAGAAACGAAGTCCCAAAGTGGACTGTTAAATAGAATAGCTCAAATGGTTTATTACAACAAGAGCGAAATCACTGAAGAGTTACTGAAAGATGAACTTTACCCGGAAATGTCACGCGAGGAGTTCAAGGCTTTGTACGACAAGATGAAAGGTCTTCTAAAGGTCAGTAATGTCTACCGGTTCTGAGTTTTCGACTGAAAACAGCATAGAGGTCTCCAGACGTTAGCTGATCGCGTTCTGTTCTGGCGGTCTTTTCACACCCGGAACTCATTTCACTAAAGCTAGAATACCTAAAACACGGCTCAGAAAGATAAGAGGAGAACCACTCCGGAGCTGTTCCTGATAGGTCTACCTAGCCTCTCAGCCTCTCCAGTAGCAGGTGATGGTCAACAGTGTCAAAGGCTGCAGTCAGGTCCAGCAGGACCAGAACAGAACAGTCCCCTGCATCACTGAGTCAGAAGGTCATTAGAGACCCCAAGAAGAGCTGTTTCAGTAGAATGAGCTCTACGAAAACCTGACTGGAAGCTATCATAGATGTTATGTTGATCAAGAGCAGCTGTGAGTTGTTTAGCCACAACCTTTTCCAAGATCTTGGAGATGAACGGAAGTTTAGAGATGGGTCTGAAGCTGCTATGGAGAGAGGGGTCGAGACTCAGCTTTGTAAGAATCGGGTGGATTACAGCCCACGCACCCCCCCGAAAATGGATGGATGCATCACCCAAGTGGTGATTTTGCTGTGTGATTTTTGGTGTCATTACATTTTAAAATGGAGGAAAATTTGAAATTTTCATAAATTTCTCCCAAAATCAAAAACGTGTTACTAGATTAAACCAACTATTGTTGTATGATCAGCATGTGTGAAGTGTTTTGTTTTGTTAATTTTGTCACACTGGGTGACACAAGGGTGTTTTTTAACATCTTATCATTTTTGGTTATACTATTTTTTTGCATATGGCAGGTTCGTGGTCTTATCGGGAACAATTGCTGCGGTTGCAGAGGACAGATATTTTTGAAAAAAAACTTTGAAAGTTACATAAAAGGATGTAGTCTCACTCAGTTTAAGCATCTTTTATTTGAGTCTTCTTAATGGACAATACGTTCTGAGAATTTGGGAATATTTGCTCTTGACTGGCTAAAGGAAACAGAATATTTCAGGGGAACATAATTTCCCACAACACCTGTTTCACGCGGATCATGGTGCACCCAATGTAAACAAACTGGCTACCGCTACCAGCTAATGGATATGGAGCGATCCCTGGCTGCTCGTTAGCCACGGCTGGTGAAGGAGGGTTGGCGAGTCGGGGACATGCTGGAGATCAAGTAAACAATTGGGCCATTCCCATCTGTACCGGGTCGGCCCGGGCCGGGTAGCGTAGGTTGTTTACATATCTGGGTGGCCTGGTATTTTTCCGGGCCAACCATGTCTCATTCTCAGCCCTCTTCTCGAGGGGGTCTGCTTCAGGCCGACCAGGGCCATCACACCCACTGCTGACAGCAAATTCACACCTTCCATTAGAGCAAGCCTCTGATTGGTGGGTAGAATCAGCCCACATGGGCTTAAGACAAGGATGTGTGGAATCATCCGGGCCAGGCTGGGGCCGACTGGGGCTACCCGGCCCGGGCCGACCCGGTACAGATGGGAATGGCCCAAATGTTGGCTCACGGCTGGCGTGGTGGAAATGGGCGTCATGAGCTGCTTGTTAGCCATAGCTAGAGCGAGGGGACATCATGTGTATGCTGTGCATAAACTGCCATGGATTATCAGCCAAAGGAGACCCAATTTTCTCAGAGTCGGAGAAGCACGTCATCTCTGTAAGGCCTCGAGAACTACACCGCTGTTAGTAAAGTGTGGAGATCAAGTAAACAACGCTGATTTAGCCTTTGGCTAGCGGACGAGCGCTGGAGCGTGTTGGGAGAGATGGCAGACGGTGGGAAGAGAGGAGACTTGAATAGGAGGACTTTGGAACGGACACATTAGGGCTGGGCAATCAGGGGCGTGTCCAGTGAGTGGCCTGGGGTAGCACATGCCACCCTTGGAATCTGATTGGCCACCCCAGGTGTCACCACACTAATTTACCTTTAAATAGGCTTTTCATTGTCCACAAAAGGCTTGGGGGGTAAAACAAAAAAAGCATAACCATTGGTGCCACCCATGCACAAAGTTGTGCCTCACCTGGGCCACCCCATTTTAAAAGATCTGGACTGGACACGCCCCTGTGGGCAATCTGGCAAAAATAGAATATTACGATATTTCAAATATTTTATCACAATTTCGATTTTATCCATGAATAGCATAACTTCAATTGCATATTAAAGAAGAGAAACATTGAATAAATAAACATTTATTCAAATTAGGGATAATCAACACAGTGCTAACACACTAATATTGTAAACTCACACCAGTGATGATAAAAGTCCTGAGAGAAACAATTACAAAAATCAGTTTTTCTCGCTTTTCAAATAACTTAAAAATAAATTAAATTCGTAAACGTATGTCAATTGCAAACGTATTGTGCAAACATTAACTTGTTCAAAACACTGATCAACTAATCAGGCACACATAAAGTTTCTTAATAAAATGTAACAGAGTTAGCATTGTGTAAGCAGTTCTAACACTGGAGTAACGTCGTGAAGAAAATTATTCTTCCATCAATTCAAGCAAAACTAAAACGAGACAAGTCAGGTTTTTGCCAGGAAGATGAGTTTGCCCACCTTGTCTGGGTTTAGGGCCGCCCTTTGGCATGTGACAATATTGCCACCAGTGCTAAACTCTCGCTCAGAGGGAGAACTTGTTGCAGGGATGCGAAGATACTTCTGAGCAAGCTGACTCACTTTAGGAAAAAAGACCTTGAGGGTCTTCCACCATTCAAGTGGATTCATTTCACTATCCACATTGGGTGTGGACAAGTAGGCCTGCAGCGCCTTTTCAATCAGCTCTCTCTGTGTGGGTTCTTCAGCGGATGTTGAGGGAACTGCTGCAGTGTTGAAAAAGCAGGTCAACGACTTCCTTGTTTTCTTTGCTGGCTGTGTTTCAGGGCTTTGGCTTTGTGGTGTGGAGGAGGTAGCGGGCACTGGGTGCTCTGATTCAGGGGTCAGCAGAGACTCCCGATCAGCCACAGCTCTTTCTCTGTGGTGTTAATGTTCTGGGATTTAAATCTGGGATCGACAAGAGATGCCATGTCTAACAGAGCATCAGTGACAGGACCCTGGTGCTTTTCTGTGAGGTAGTTGTCTAAGGATGTTTTTATCCAACACATTCTCACTCCCAGCGCGTCAAAAACAAATGCTTGGTCTGCCACCCCTCAGACCCCTGATGCCAAAAGTGCCCCTTTTCATCACTTATGTGCGAAAAGGGGGTTTTCCCTTTTCTGACTGCAGATCCCAATGCAGCGTAAAACTGACGCGATGGGATATCCGCTGCTGCGGCACCGAACCAGCTCATTTAACCGCACCTAAACCTTAATATTTTACTTTTTATAACCTTCCCCTCTCCCTCATCCTATCCTTAACCCTCTTGCTACCTAAAACGTTACTCTCACTGTGATCAAGCGTTTGTTTCCCATGCATTCTGACTGTGAATTTTCGTATTTGCCACCCAAGGGGAACGTTAGAACATACCATCTGGCGAGGGGGAGGTTACAAATACCTTGGTAGTTGAAACCTCCCCCTCGCGTTGCCTCGGTCCAAACCCGACCAATGACGAGGCGGCTCCCGCCGTTCACTTCGCTTTTAGAGCGACCGACACATCACTAACGTATTAGGTAGCAAGATGGTTAAGGTTAGGATAGGGGTGAGGGGAAGGTTAAATAACAAGAGGATGAGGTTAAGGTGAGGTACAATGAGCTTGTTTGGTGCCCTGGCTGCAGACATCCCATCGCGTCAGTGTAACGCTGCATTGGGATCTGCAGTCAAACAAGGGAAAACCCCTTTTCGCACATAAGTGGCGAAAAAGGGCACTTTTGGCATCAGGGGTCTGACGAGGAGGGTGGCTGACCAAGCTTTTGTTTTTGACGCGCTGGGAGTGAGAATGTGTTGTTTTATCTGTGCTGTCAGCTCTGAGTCATCATCCTCTGGTTTCAGAAGATTGTTATGTAGCAGATGCAGGTCAGGCTTCACATAGGAGACACTGACGTAATCCTTCCCAGAGATTGCATCAGTGAAGTCTCGGAGTGGCCCTACGGCTTTCTTAATTGAGTCCATGACATCAAGGTCTTGCCAGGTGGGAGCCACATGTTTTGTTTTCTTGTCGGACTTGAGGACATGAGAGATGGCCTTTTCCTGCTGAAGTATTCTCTCAATTAGGGATGTAAGACAATATCGATATGGCAATATATCGTGATATTTTCCCCAGCAATATTATATCGATATTCAAAAGCCGTGTATCTAATTCTTGAAAGAATTTACATGCAAACATTTGTGTATTTTCTTTTCGTTTTGTGCAATTCAATCGCCACCCGCTAGTTGTTAGCAGTGTGTGACAGGTTTTGTTTCCACCATTGAAATGTAAATCCCTCCATCATGGTTCAGATACCTCATGTTAAACATGTTAGGGTTGTCACGGTAACCGGTATAGCGGTAAACCCCGGTAAAAAAGTTGACAATAAAAATAACCGTCCAGTTTTTAAAAAACTATATTATCTCGGTGGGTTTACCGTGGCCGCGGTTTCGGCGCGATGACCCTTACCAGCCACCGTCGCTTCAGCTGAAGTTCCCGCTGCGCGCACACGCACTTTTTAATTTGCAACGGCACCAAAACTTTGAAGCTGAAATAACGGCCGAAGGAGGCGACGGCAGCGCCCAGGACATCCATCAGCCCTCAAAGAAGACTAAATCGGAAGTATGGGCATATTTGGGATTTCTGAAAAATGCTGAGGGACAGTTAATAGAAGACGGCTATCCCGTTTGCAGAACGTGCAGGAAACAAGTGTCTGCAGAAGGCAGCAACACTTCAAATCTCATGGCACATCTGCGAGACGATCACCCACGTCTCCACAGCCAGTGCAAGGTAAGTTAACATTAGCATTTTAGCTGAAATGCATGACGTGAGGACTTTTGGTTGAGGGAGAATGCAACGAGTCACTATAGACTGCAGCCGCAGCGTCCTCTGCCAGCATTTAAACCGTGTCACGGACACCCTGTTGCTGGATGAAGCATCTTATTTGTTGATGATGAAGAGAAATATACAATTAGTTCCTTGTCGTTGATTTGTTTACTTATTCAATGCCATTTATACTTGAACATTTGGATTTGATTACATAGTGTAGTAGTTATTTTAGTAATTTGTTTAAAGTGGATATTTATTTTAAATACATATTTTTTAAGGTTGACTTGTACAGCGCTCAAGTCAAGTGTGGACTGGAGTTTTAGATTTTCATTTTGATAATGAAGAAAACAAGTATATGAGAAAACAAGTGGTGTTTCTTTGATTTGTTTACATATTGTTTATGTTTTGAATGTTTGGATTTGTATAATTTAAACCTGCACTGACTACTGTAACATGTTCCAGAAAAAGAAGCTATTTGTTCCTTTACTTGTGAAAAGTTGCACTTTTGCTAAGGCTTTGTGTTATTTTAGGTTTAATAAACACTGTTAAACCTTTTCAGAACTATTTCAGTTTGTGTAGAACAGGACTATCAATGCTTTCTGAACATATGCAACACCGTTTAAAAAATACTGCGATAATACCGAAAACCGTGATAATTTTGGTCACAATAACCGTGAGGTTAAATTTTCATACCGTGACAACCCTAAAACATGTTACGTATCAGATTTGACTGTTTATTGAACATTCTTACAATAAATTCAGCAAAAAAATTGCTTGTAACGTCTGACTGAATGTATCGCGATATATCGTATCGTCTCCCCTGTATCGTGATATGTATCGTATCGCCAGAATTTCAAAAATACACATCCCTGCTCTCGATCACTGCTAATCTGGAACCCCATCGAGTTGGTGATTCTGTTTTCAGCTTCTGCTGGGGTAGATTCATGCTTGCTCGGGCATCCGTGAGAGCTCGTTTCTTTTTCCAACTAAGGGAAAACGTGCTGACCACTTTCTTCCAAACTGAGGTTGCTCTTTCAATCCGGGATCTCTGGAGCCATTTAATGAAACAAATAATTAAACAAATTAAACGTGTTCAGGCAACTATTTGAAAACAGTTTATAACACAAATGTCAAGTTTATTTTCCCACATGCCTCCATCATGACTCCATCTAAAAGGCTAGGTTATCCAGAGTTATTTCTGTAGTTATGCTACTATAGGGGAGGGGGAGGGGAGCTCTGTCTTTCCTGGAGGCCCTCTCCTCCTCCTCCTCCTCCTCCTCCTCCTCCCCCTCTCTCTGGTGCCCAAGATGCCTCAGAGTTGCAGGAGACCTCAGGTGCCCACTAACTTCATCACCATTGCACACAGCAAAAATAAGTGTTCTGCAGGAGTCTAATATATGTTGAATATTTGTTGCAAATTTTTCAATAGTACATAGTTTTCCTTTTCGCTCACTGCTAATAATAACCATAATAAAGAATATTTCATGATTATATACATGCATAGTTCCCGAAAGAGGGAAAACTCTAGATTGCTGCTTTAAAATGTAACTTGTAAAGTTTCCCATAGTCAGATGTGTTGTGAACATTAGACTGATCCTCCTCCTCCTTTTTTTTTAGTCCATCGCCATAGCAGACATGGACCACAGCCAGCTGGAGGCCTTCCTCACAGCTCAGACCAAGAAGCAGGGTAGCGGTCGGGTGAGTGCAGAGCAGGCTGCTGCCCTCTCTCGCTTCTGGAAGAGCCAGCGAGTGAGGGTGAGGGAGAGCTTACTGGCCCAGAGTCGATGGGAGACCACTCTCAAGGGTCTGTCCTGGAGAGTGGACCTTCAGGCGGCTGACAACCTTAGGAACTCCGACCACAGTGACCCAGTTGCCCTGATGGAGCTGGAGCTTGGCAGAGATGGGCAGGTGAGAGTTGAATCCAGTTGTGAATCTGTGTCCACATAGACGCTGTGTAGATGATCAAATGTTTTTTATTACAGACAACCAGCATCAACACGTACATACAGCCACCAGTGAAAGCCCCCGACTGGAAGTGGGCTGTTTCTTTTACGCAGTTCTGTCATGAGCATGCCTCGTGCACGCCCTTACACAACAGTTAAACGTGGCAGTTTGTGACTCAGATAAGACAGCATCACGGGAGAGCCAAGTCTTTGACATTAATTTAGAATTCTCCACCCGATAACAGATTAAACTTTCCAACGTTGACTTTTAGCTTGGCAATCGTTGTTTGAGAATACTGGTATTAAAAGTTTGGACCGCTGGTCGTTAGCTTATAATAATAATACATTTTATTTCAAGCGCCTTTCAGAGCTCTCAAGGTCACTGTACAAGACAAAATATAAGGAACAGCAAGCAATACAAACAACAAGAAATAAGTGCTAAGAGTAATTCCCAAGGGTACAGTCAGAGCAGTACAATGGATAATAGACTAAAAAGAGTAGATGGAAGGAGGACAGTTACAATGAGTAAGCCAGGCAGAACATGTGAGTTTTGAGTTGAGACTTGAAGGTTGAGAAGGAGTTAATATTGCGGAGGTCAGGCGGTAGAGTGTTCCAGAGTTTTGGAGCTGAGTGGCTGAAAGCTCTGGCTCCCATAGTACAGAGACGAGTGCGAGGAACAGACAGGGAAGGTGAAGATGATGATCGGAGAGAGCGAGTGGGAGTGACAATGTGGAGGAGATTATAAACATAGGGGGGAGCGAGATTATGGTTGGCTTTAAAGGCATGAAGAAGTATCTTATAGTCAATTCTGTATTTGACAGGGAGCCAGTGAAGTTGTTGCAGAACAGGGGTGATGTGATCAAAAGTGGAGGTCTTATGGGCTCGACACACGGGAGGCGACAAACGACCGCGATCAGCGAAATTTGTCGCTGCCGCTTTTATTACCTGACACACGGGAGGCGACCCGCGGCAGCGGCAAAGCCGTCTACGCGTTCTGTTCCATGGCGAAATCGAAACTTCCGTTGTTTAGCTTGGCTGTGTCAGGATGGAGGGAATTAAGGTTGTTTAAGCGGTTCAGAGTTAATAAAGCGGTAGATATGATGTTTCACAAGGTGCTGCTAGAGTTATGTGAAATCTTACTTCTGATTTTACTTTATAAAACATATTAATAATCAACTTCTCCTCCATGTTTGCTCGGAGGTGTACGGAGCATCCTGTCCGCTCATTGGTCAGTGAATGAAACCTCCGTTGATTGGTCCTCGTCCGAACGACAGCGATGAAAAGTTGAAAATATTTCAACTTTCTGGGATTGCGTCGCTGGGTCGCCTGCGCACAACACGTGCACGAGCGCAAAATTTCACACGCACGTTTTTCGCATTTCGCTTGGTAGGAGGGAGACGCACGATTATCGCTTTGTCGCGCACGTCTCATAGAAGATGAATGGAGGAGAGGCGATGTTGCCTCCCGTGTGTCGAGCCCATTAGTGATTATCCGGGCAGCTGAATTTTGGACTAACTGTAGCTTGTTGAGTGATTTTAGAGGGAGACCGGAGAGGAGGGCATTACAGTAATCGATGCGACTGGTGACCAGGCTGTGGACCAAAATAGCAGTGGAGTGCTGACTGAGGGAGGGGCGGAGCCGATTGATATTGCGAAGATGAAAATAAGCACTTTTTATTGTGTTGTTAACATGAGGAATGAAGGATAAGGTGTTGTCTTATCTGATCAGCAGTTCTCATAATGTACTTTAGCTTTGTGTGGAACCAACTGCACAAACAATTCCTTTGCAGCTCTTGGTAAAACAGCACATTAACATCAACATGAGACGAACAGGCATTCTGACAAATGATCCACAGTTCACTTCTATACCATTCTTACAGATGACCTCTTGACCTTTACGGCCACTACAGTTGCTCCTCATATTAACAAAGCAAAAAACACACAGCTGAACTTTGTGTTTGTCAATTATGTAACTTGTGACTTTTTTTATTTTCTGTTTTTAATCAGTTTTAACCTGAGGCAGCAAGATGTCGCAATGAGAAGAGGCAGAGAAAAAATAAAAATACCCAACAAATAAAATGGCCAGGGCTGCACGTAAAATATATTTTCTACAATTTTTAAAATATTTTTCAAGAATTATCGATATCGATCAATATAAAAAAATTATCAATATACTTTTTTTCTATATCGTCCAGCCCTTCGTAGACCTTTCCACAGTGTCGGGGCAGCAACTGAGAATGATAGATCACCAATAAAATTCCTCTTCAATCTTGTGACGAGTAACATAATCTGCTGACCTGAGAGGGAGAGAGGGAATTTATGTCTGCCATTGGATAGATAAAGAGGATTGAGGCCATGAAGACATTTAAAAGCAAACCGGGTGAAGGAATGCTAAAATGGATGTGATGTCTTCACCCTTTCTGTTACCAGTTAAAAGCCGAGCAGCAGCATTTAAAGCCTAGTCTAGAAAGTGACTTTTGACTGAGGCTGTGCTAAAAGCATGAGCCATATGTTTCAAAGTGATGCACGATGGGAGATGTTTTACCTTAGATAGCTGACTCAAGAGGAAAAGTTAGATTTGACAGTTGAGTTTATCTATTCATTAAATTTGAGGTTGCATTTCAGCCCTACACCAACATTTGGTACCATAGCTGTCGTATGCAGACCTAATAAGCCCAGATCAACATGAGGTTTTTAGCTATCACTAGGTCCAAACAGCAAAACGTTGACACACAAGAAGTTAAATGATATGCCAGCTTAGATTTTCGCAGAACAATTTAACAGACTACTTGCAGAACAGTTGTTTTGCTGATCCAGCGAAATATAGATCTGAGTGTCGTCTGCATAGAAATGAAAAGACATTGAATATTTACTGAGAACTGAACCCAGAGGAAGCTGATACAACGAGAAAAAGAGAGGTCCCTGGGACACAGACACAGAACCTTCCTTCTGATCTATAAGACCTGAACCACTCCCAAGGCAGTGCCTGGTATCCCAACCAAGTTCTCAAAATGAGGCAAGTTGATCTGATGGTCTTATAGTCCCAAAGGCAGCTGGACGGTCCAGGAGAACACGAACAATGCTGTGTTAATCTAAGAACTACTTCAGCTGACGTTGTACAGTTTCTCCAGGATTTTAGACAGGAAAGTCTACAGACAAGATTATCAAGTGGGGTGGGTTCTAGACCATGATTCTTGATCAGTGGGTTCACCAACTACTTTTCTAGAACTCACAGATTAACTAGCCAAAATAAATCCACACAACTGAACTGTTTGGTCCCTTATTGTCAACGGTGTAAGCTGTGATTAGGGGTAGGCGATATGGAAAAAAAGAATCCTATCACGATTTTGTTGTTTCAAACTTACCATCACGAGTTTATCAAGATTTTTTCTATTTTGACAATGCAAAATATTTGGAAGCTATTTACCATTATAATACATACATTTAAAATCACCCCCCTTCACAGAAAATAGGATAAAATATTTCAAAATCTTAAAATTTCATTCTATCTATCTATCTATCTATCTATCTATCTATCTATCTATCTATCTATCTATCTATCTATCTGTCTGTCTGTCTGTCTGTCTGTCTGTCTGTCTGTCTGTCTGTCTGTCTGTCTGTCTGTCTGTCTGTCTGTCTGTCTGTCTACAGTTGAATGCTAGAGATACATGTCTCAAATGTCTCACAGGCACTTTCATTTAATTATATATTTATAATAATGTAAAATAATTTAAATTGTATTTAGAGGTGGCTCATACCCTTTAATTCACCGTTGCTAGTAATTATTTCTTGTCCTTAGATAAAAAAAAGTTGAGCTAAAAATTCATGATGCATCCTGATCTCATGCATTTTCTAGTCAGGATTACACTCCCTATTACACTCACCATTAGTCCCTCACTCCTCTCCATAGCTGTCTCCTGATTACGCGGGGGAGGGGTTTGGTATAAACATTGCTCAGGCTGGCATCCACAATGCAACGGCTGTCTAAAACACACACAAATGTCTCCAAATAATAAAAGTCATAAAGCTAAATGCAAAGTTTAGAGCAGAACATTGACCCAGAGGTTCCCTGATCAAGCAGATACGTGAGAATACACTTAATGACCGCTTAGAGACTGAGCAAGCTAGTGGCTAATGCTAGTAGCTAGCCGCTATAATCGAGTATGGTGTACTTTTTCAAAGATTCATAATCATTTATGTCCGCATCTTAATGCATCAGTTGTTATTTTTCTCAGCTCTACCGAGCAACACAGCTAAACAAGCCTTAAACTTGCTCTGGGTCTTAGAAAAATCACGATCCAATTCCATCTGGCAAAGCAAAAAATCAAGGCAAAGGCTTAAGATTTTACAATTACCTACAAACACGCACAGTCTTGCTGCACCTAATACGCCGTTTTACAACTTGGCCTGTCCTGTGCGCTACTTTTGGATTTGGTTACATTCATATATTGACAGAGAATCTTGTGTTGACTCATGATCATCCACACAGCCCGTGGAGCTTGATCACATGCGAGGCAAAGAAACTAAACTCACAGATAAAGCAGAACCTGACTATTTACAGTAGTATTAAAATATTTGTAAGTTCCTTGGAAGGAAAAATGTAAAGTCTCTATTGTCTCCCATCACCCAAAACCCTGACTTTCCCCCAAATGTCAATTCTTGTGTGTTCCCCTTTTGGAGGAGTATGGGGCTTAATGTACTGGGAGACTTATTCAGAGAGAGAATACCATACTCTTTCCTGCAGCTGCAACTGACATTCAGCATCCCTAAACCCAACTTTTTTTGGAAATTTACAGATTAGGAACTTTGTGTAATCCCAATTTTCTTTCATTACTAACATCTCTTACCATGAGGTTGAGAGTTTTCTTTTAAAGTGCAACAGTAGGAAACATTTCATAACAAAGTATTACTTTCGTCTTAGTTACTCTGGCACGTACCATCTGCATGTGAGAGAAACCCACAGGCTGCATATTGCTCCCATCATTTTAAACAAAATTGACCACTCTATCTACCCTCTCTGCATCAAGTGCCTCTTAAAAACAGGGACATGTCATTGTTTTTGGACATTTGAATTTATTTTCAAAGCCTGTACACTCATTTCAAAGGTTATCAATAGGATGTTTCAAATAAAACTAAAAAAAAGTGTCTCTCAAGATAAAAATCAGGAGGTGCTTCACAAGAACAAAAATGTTCTTACAATTAAAAATGATTAAAGAATATCATAAAACTGGGAGAAGTTCTAAATTGTGATTAGGAAAAAATGATGAACGGTAAGAGAAAGTGAAAAAGAAAGATGTAATCAGTAGATCCTGGGAAAGGTAGAATTGGTAGGATCTGATGAGTCACAAACATTTAGACATCTCTTTTCCAGACCGATCTATGTAAGATGCAGCGATAGCTCATCATAAGGCAAACGTTAGCACAAAACATCAGGTAAACATCTGAATGCCAAAAGAAAAGTTAATGTCCGTCACATTTTATATTCCCAGATATTCTCAACACAGCTCACAGTCCCCGAGTTTACTTTTCATTTCGGTGTGGTTTTACAGCATAAGCTAATATTTGACAGATCTTCGACATTGCTATCTCTCCACTATCAGATGATGAACTGACAGCTCTCAACAGCAGATTTCATGTAACTAAAGTCTTTTCCTCCTTCTCTTCTTCCTCTCAGGACTCTGAGTTCTTGTGTTTGGAGTTTGATGAAGCCAGAATGAACCAGATGTTGAAGAAGATGGCTGACATCCAGGAGAGCATCGACAGAGTAGTTCACCATGCCTGAAACTCCATGAGAATCCTTTGGACTGGGAGTTAATAGAGTTTTGAACACGCCCATACTGGTTCTCTGCTGTGGTTGTTCTTCCTTCTTCAGCAGCATTTCACACAAACATGAGCTGTTAAGATCCTCAATGACCAGACGGTGTTTGCACATGAAGGACACTGTAAACAACAGAAGATTACCATAAGCACACACTTCATTCTTACATATTTACTGATTGTTTAAATGAAAAAGGTCCGGGGGCAGGATTTAGTAGCCGTGGCGCAGCGCCGCTATTGAGCCTACTGTATGTAAGGGAAACACTGCAGTAGCATCAGTTGGGGACTGTTAAATATTCATTATTCAAAATATTCTTTCCTTTGATTCATAAATCCACTCGTGTTAGCAGAAAATCAAAGCTCTAATTGGTATCTTATGTAGTTCTGTGATGGAAAGTATGAAAACCGTTATTTCAATTCAATGTTTTTAATGCAAAGAGATCTGAAAACACAAGAAAAATGTTGTTCACCAGGTATGAGTCAATAAAATCAGTTGTGTTGGCAAACATCTCATGCGACAATTTATATGAGGATAATGTTGGTTTTGCATATCATCAATTGGTGCAAGTCATTATTCACTGTTTCAATTAATGTTTCCCTTTGAATACATCTATCAAAAGGCTTAATCAAGCATTTGGTAGGTCATGGTACACAACCGACCTGAGGAAGCTGCTTAAAAAAGTTATATAGAACATACATTTTGAACCTGACTCCACTTAATCATGCTATTTATAAATCATGGAGAAAGAAATATAGAACTTTTCTGTATCTTCGTTCTGTGTGTTGATTCATAATTATTTTTTTTATTTAACACATTGAAGTAATTAGACAATTTATTTTTATCAAACCATTTTTTTTATTTAAACATTTCTGCAGAAAGTATTTCCATTAGTTTGTTTAATTTTTCCCCTGAACAAAAAATATTTGTGTCATCAGCAAACATTACAAACTTTAATATTTCTGAAACCTTACAAATATCATTAATATATAGAATAAATAACTTTGGACCCAATACTGAACCCTGTGGTACACCATAAGCAATGTCCAAGTATGTTGACGAAAACTGTCCCACTTTCACAAATTGCTTCCTGTGGCTCAAATAACTTGTTAACCACTTCAAAACAATCCCCCTAATCCCGTACCGTTCTAATTTGTTAATTAAAATGCTACGATTAATTGTGTCAAAGGAATTCTGAAGATCCCAAAAAATTCCCGCAGCAAAATGTTTACGATCTATTGCATTTGTGATTTCCTCAACAGTGACCATTAATGCTAATGAAGTTGATCTATTAGATCTAAAGCCATACTGACTTTCTGATAATATCATACACTTATCCAAAAATAAATCCAATCTTTACGTAACAAGTCCGGACCTGTTACTAGGGGCTTCGTCCGGATAAATTCCGGAACACGTTATCCGGATGTTTGTATTCAGACAGAAAGGTCTTACGGACAGATTCCGGAACATTTCCGTTTTTCATGGCCTGTCTGAAGGGGGCTTAAGTGAGTCTGTTGATTTATAGGCTGTACGGATGGGTAGGGTATAGGTGAAGGTTCTCAGTTCCAGGTCGCTATAACGTCTTGTTCTTTGCGCCAAGTAGTTGTTGCTTCTGGATGAAGATGACTGAGTGCTGACAGATCCTGTCATGGGTGTGTGTTATGTTCGTACCTCCAGTTTAGGCTGACTGTTCATACTTGTCCGGTTCACTGATGTTTCTGATGATCATTACTTTAGCGTGCTCCGGTGTTCCGTTTCATTTAATAAATACTTTGCAGTTTGTAGTGCATGTGCGTTGAATCCTTCCTTGTTTTTTCAAGCTGCGCGCTCTTCTGGTGATATCAGCGTTTCTTTTAGTCAGGTGATCGTTCATGTACACATCGGAGCCCTTCAGCTTTTTCCCTTGTTTTAGCAATGCTACTTCATGCTTTCTGTTAGCAAACCGAAGGACGACGACTGGTTTTTCATTCTCCTTCCACCGTGATAGAGGTTGGCAAGCCTCCATTTTGTCAGCCTCTATTTCAATTCCTTTAGAGTGAAGCTAGGTAACAACCTGCTGCTCCGTCGAGCTGACGTCCTCCTCGCTGACCTCCTCTGCTGTCAGCAGTCACAGTCCGGGTATATGAACGGGGTTTTATGCTAAGTCCCGTGAACGTCGTTCATTCTGTTATATTGTTCAAGAACCTCCACTCGGTTTTCCAGATACGCCAGCTGTTTGTCCTTCTCCGCATTCTGAATCCGGAGCGCCTTCACTTCCTCCACCAGGCCCAAGATCGCTTTGTGCTGCATTTTCACAACAGAGATCTCCTCCGACATAAATTTCAGCGATTTTTTAATATCATCGCCATCTTCTACTGTCATTCCCTTCTTTGGACCCATCTCCGTAGTGCTGAGAGGTTCGGAGAAGAAGTTCTGTTGGTGATGCTCTAAAGGCCCGCTCGCCAAGCAACTCAGGGTGTCTCCTTCTTCACTCCTCCTCCTCCTGTGTGCCGTTTGCAAGTGACGACGATGAGCGGAGGTCCATTTCTTCAGGTGTTTCGTAAAACACGAGACAATTGTAGAATCAGTTCCTGGGTTTCTATCAAACATCTCTAGCAAGAGTCTTTTGTTACAAAGCAGGTCTCTAGAAACTTTCTTATAAATCTTTTTACAGATTTTGGATGCGTTTTCTGGGTGAATAAAACCGTTTTGACCTTCGTTTTTAACTTCAGCCCAGATCTTGTTGACAAAATACTCGTATGTGTCTTGATGGACCTCATACGTGCAGCCTGACGGTGCTTCTGCAGCAGCCTTCGTAGTCACTTTCCAGACAAGTTGACTGACAAGTTTGTGGAAACATTCATTTGCATCTCCAAGCTGCGTAAAGCTCTCTCCACACGACGGCGGCTCTGAATGACCACCCACAGGAAGATCCCCTGTTTCTTGGCGCTGAAAAAGTGACTCTTGTATAATTTGTGACGGTAGATCCCCCGTCTCTAAAAGCTGCTCTTTACCGTCTCTTATGTGGGCTAAAGGTGACAGATTTGCATCTTTTACTGTCTCTGATGACGGTAGCGGAGATCTGCAGCTCGGTACTTTAATAGTTTCAGACAAGATGCCATCCTCTGGTAGTGGAACCCCTGAAAACTCGTTGTTTGAAACTAAATTCACATCATGTGAAATGAGTGAATTTTCAAGAAATCCTATGATGTTAGAAACTATTTTTTCACATGTGAGTTCTTCAGGCATAGAGATGTCGCGTGTTATTGTTTCTAATTCCTCTAAGAAATCAGATCTTTCTGTGAATATTCTTTTTAAAAACGTAAATGTAGACCCCTTCATACATTTTAGGACAAATTTTCTCAAACGGTTTTCGTCCATAGGATTTCTCTTCCATTCTTCTTCCACCGCAGCCCAGACATTGCCAAAATGATACTTGCATAAGCCTTCTTCTACCTCAGGTGACAATCTAAATAATTTAGCAGGCCAATGAACCATTTTGCGTATATAGTTAGCGACATAAATTTTAGGAAAATCGTTCATCTCATCACTGCTCTGTCCACCAATCTCAAACAAATATTGTGTATAGTCTCTTACTTGAGAAAGTGTTATGACATCTTTTTGGTTTTCCATCGCCCCCTCCTCCTCCTGGGTTTCCTGATTTTCCATCTGCATAGAGGAGACTGAATCCTGGTCTAGCTCCACAGATTCAGAGCGATGCATTTTTGTCGATTTTCTCTTAAAAGCGTTCGATACGGCTGTCCCTATAACTGAAAAGAACTTTCTGATACCAGATTTTACACAGTGTTTCTCCAGCTGTCGTAAAAACATTTGAATAAATTCATTATTCATTACTGGGCATTTCTCCAACAAAGCGTTCAATAAGTGTCCTTCACTGCAGACAATGGTGTAGCGAATGCCACGGAAAGTCCTAATGAAGGTTTTGTCAAAATTGTCTGGGGTAATAGAGAACTCATGTAGTTTAGTCTTTACTGCATCCCAGATTAAGTCAAAATAATAATCATAGATTTTCTCCTTGGTTGTTTCTGAACAATGCTGAGACAACAGTGCTGCTGCATATTCAATTGTTTCCATCAAAAGTTCACTCACAAATGCTTTTGTGACGTCCTCTTTGCTAACACCTGAATCCATTTTAAATCTTCTGTCTTCACAACTTGTCTCCAAAGAATATAATTTATTTCAGGTACTGAACCTTCGCCTGTCTCTTATAAAGTGATATGAGTTGATCACTCGAGAGGACGTAACTCCTTTGTGACGTCACGATGTCTTTGATGACGTGATCACAACACTACTACACCCTTGCTTCCAAAGTTCAACCGCACAGACGTCGACGTCGTAGACGGACGTAAACGTAAACTGACGCGGACGCTGGCAGACCTTAATTTATGTCCGGTGTTTTTTTTTATTAATTTATTTATTTTTAATAAAACTGGGTATCGTGTACATATCATAGAAATAAAGCACAAAAGTACAAAACAAACAAAGGGGCAAAGTGCTAAAAAAGTGTTCAAATTTTAAGATTACAGAGCACAATCACAGAATAAATGGGGAAGGGAAAGAAATTGTTAGCAATTATCTAAGTTAAATTTTTCAAATAACTTCCAAATTTGTATGGCTTTTAATCTATGTTCGGTGTTCTGTCTATCCCTGCTTGCTTGTCGAATATTCCTACCGCAGCGTGTTACGACGTTTCGCACTTGTTTACAGTATAGCAACAGGTTGTCGGTCCGTGCTTCCGCGTTTCACGGGTGTTTTTTTTTTCAAAACTTTATTGAACAAGGTGATAAGTACACAAACAAATTGTATACAAAATTGAACAAAGAAGATGAAACATGTGCCGGGGGTGCACTACAGAAATGTTACACACATCCAAATAAATTATAGGTGGTGCAAATAGTTATAGTTTTTAACGCTTTTTTGTTTAGTGATCCACTAATCAATTTTATGTAAGATAGAGTGTCACTATAATAGTGCTTGAACCGCATTTCACGGGTAAGTTGGAGAAGGCATGAGTATACCGTACTCCCTCTTGTGGCTATTTGGTGGTATTACAACTGGCTGGCCAAATCTTGTCTGACTGGCAAAAGTGATTAAAAAAAACATCTGCAACATAAAACCCGTCATTAAAAATAATATTTTGATGTGTTTGTGTCACACGCTGACACATTTCTCAATATTTTCTACTGAATAACTTTTGAAAACAGTTCTTGCAAAGATGCAACTCATGTTTAGGAGCATGGAAACAACTAAAACATGGTGGATAGGGAATGTTGAGGACCAGAACCAGGTCTGAATTATTATTAATGTTTGTTTTTTAGCTTAAAAGTAAAACTAAAACACAGCTGTGTTTCGAGGCCTTGAGGAGCAACAAAAGATGCTCCTAAAACCGTCCAAATTTATTGCAACATTTTTTCTTAACATTACAATCAAAGCATCTCCAGTTCACATGGGTGACATTCAGACCGGCACAGAAAGCACCTCGAGTTCATCTATATTAGCAGAAGGAGCAAGTCATTCATTGCACTCCACAATCACATTGAATCAATAGTTTTATTGTCACTGTTTTAATAAAGGTGTAGCATGAAAAAAACATGGAGGATAATAGTCATTAAGTGACTATTTTTAGAAACTTCAAACAAAAACAACCCATGACTGGCAACAAGTTTAAGTCAACTCTGGAAAAGAATTTAACGCTGAAAGTAACACAAAACAATAGAAAGGTCTTCCCAATATGATAAATCAGTATTTTGTTTAAAGTACTTTTGGTTATTTGTACTTGGCAAAAAAAAAACTTACCAAATTATGACATGACAAAAAATATATAAAAATAAAACTTTTTTTATCAGAGAAACGTAACAAAAGCCCCTCTACATTTAAATAAACACTGTTACAGACTGATCGTCAAGCTATTTAGACAATTTCACTCTTGACCACATATTTACGTAACGCACTTGAATACAACGACAGTGGCACAGGAGTTAAGTGCTCGCCCCGTAATCGGAAGGTCGCAGGTTCGAGTCCCGCTCAGTCTGTCGTTGTCATTGTGTCCTTGGGCAAGACACTTAACCCACATTGCCTGCTGGTGGTTGTCGGAGGGACCGGTGGCGCCAGTGCTCGGCAGCCTCGCCTCTGTCAGTGCGCCCCAGGGCAGCTGTGGCTACATCGTAGCTCATCCCCACCAGTGTGTGAATGGGTGTGTGAATGGGTGAATGACTGATTGTGTTGTAAAGCGCCTTGGGGGGTTCCAGGACTCTAGCAGGCGCTATATCAAATACACGCCATTTACCATTTACAAACAGATCGACAAAAGAAGAGGAAGAAAATGTGTGGGGAAGAGAATTTGTTTCCGTTTATTTGGCTCATATCTCACAATACAGTCAAGCTTTAAGTGTGGATTTAAGTGTGCTGCAGTCATGTTCGTTCCAGGCCGCGTGCTCAGACCCAGACGCGCCCGTCTGAAAGCGTTTCTCACCATTCCCTTCGCTCTAAAACTGCACGTCTCAAGACAACAGTGAACTTAGCTGACCCCTGAGTTTCTAATGCAAAACTAGTGTATTAAATACCTCATGACAGTGTTCCTTAGTGCAAGCCAGCAGTACGCTTGATTAAACAGACGAGATTTCCCCGGAGCGGCTGTTCTGCCGCTCAAACTGCAACGAGCGGTAGGGGGTGGGGGGTGTTCTGCTCATGTCTGTATGAAAACCAGCAGTTCAAATGCTCGAACGTGTTTAACATCTATAAACATGTTTTTCATAGAAAATATAAATATCCCTGAATGAAACAGATTCACAGCGTTGTATCGAGGACTCCAGTGCTGCTACCATAACGTCGTGTCCTTAACCTCTTCAGCGAACACCCACCGGGTCTGGGAATGACGGCTGCAGCGGCTTCACCCGTCATTCCCAGACCCGGTAATTCACCGTCTGCTTCCCGCGGTTCCTGATGCTGACTCGTACCGCATCGCTGTCTATCTATTTGTTGGATGCGGCTCTCTGGTGGCGCCGCCTGAGCTGGCGGCCTGCGGCCCTGTCACCAATCCCTGCTCGAGCTCTCCTCTTTGGACTGCTGTGGGACCCTGAGCTGGAAAAGAAGTTTTCAGAGGCTGAAGACAACTGCTCCTTCTCTGAGTCGGAGCTGTGTTGACTGCTGCTGTAGCTTTTCCTTCTTTTAGGCTTTGGCTGCCTCATATTCTTCCTCCTCCTCCTGACTGGAGCCAGATGAAGAGCTGCTGCCTTCGTCGTCACGGGTCTTTTTTGGATTTCCTTACAGAGTGTGTTAGAGTTTGACCTGCTGTGTTTATTGTTCTGTTTTACCGGATCCCCGTCTCCATCCTCCTCTTCCTCAGAATCTGAGGTGTAAATGCGTTTCCTCTTAGAGGAGAGCGGATTCCTGGCCTCACCTGGAGAAGTTTTCTTAGATGTTCTCGTGTTGTACTGCACTTCCCGTGGTTCTAAGACTCTCTTGTTTCCATTTCTCTGTCTACGCTGGGCTGCTGGAGCGGAGTCTTCCTCAGAAAGAGAGTTGTCAGTGATGCATTCCTTTTCCGGTAGAGCTCGGAGTCTGGGCCGTCCGTTTGAAAGGTCGTCAGAATGTTCCGACTCTTCGTCTGAAGATCCAGTGGAGCGTTTCCTCCTCACTTTCCTGCTGGGTTTGTACTCCTGCCCAGAACTCTTTGAAGCAGAGGTGCTGCAGCGAAGCCGTTTATTTTTGTTTCCCGTTGGCCTCTTTGTTTCAAAGTCAGATGCATCACTGGAGTCGTGATTTTCTATTTCCTTCTCTTTCACTCCTTTCCTCTGCAGGTTGAACCTTGTTGAAGAATCGCTGACATCTTCTGAACTTGCACCATCCAGTTCCTTTAGCTGAGGCGGATTTTTGTTTGTCTTGGCGTTTTGAAGGAGAAACGTAACTTTTTTTCTTTGAGTCCCCGTGGAGACATTTTTCCACATTTCTCCCGTTTTGGCGTGAATGGTTCTGGGATTTGTTCTCTTTATCGGAGCTCACAGGTGGTTGGTGTCGAGTGGTCTGGCGTTCCACGTCATCGTCCTCTTCACTAACTATCCTACTGAGCTGGTTGAACTCACGTTGGAACTACGTTGAAACTTGATGGAACTGTATTAAAATGGCGTTGTTCTGTTTTATTAAGCTTAGATGTTTATGGTTCTTAGCGAATCGGAGTGGACAGATTAACTAAACACCACAGATCTCTGCCACGCAACAGAAAGGAAGTTCTGATTGGATGAGTGATCAATGTGTCATGTGTTTACCTTATGTGGATCAGAATGTCTAGCTTAGTTAGCCCAAGTCCTGTTATTCATTAAACACATAAATCATAACATTGTGATTTCACAGATCGGTCACCTGATTATTATTGACCAACAGTTGTTTTGATTAGCTTTATTAGAAATAAAGTTCTTTGATTAACTAATGAAAAGCATTCTTCGTCCTTCTTCTGTCTTCTTTGCTTGAATGTAAACACCAAAAGCAGGCGCACGACCTTGGCAACGTATGCACACTGTCACTGTGTCAAAGGGCAGCTGTTAAGGGCAGAAATGGCATATTCATAACGCTACAGTTGTATGAACAATGACTATTCAGCCTGTACAAGTATAGTTAATTATGACATATATGATGAAAGCACGTCAAAAATGACCATTCTTAAGATATTTGGACTTACTCAACTCTGCTTCATGTCCAAAGGCAACCGCCACTAGGTCGTGCCAAAACCACGACATGTTGTGGAGGTTGAACTAACTGTTGTGTAAAGCTTAATTCTGTAGTGAGAAATGCACCAAAGCAACTTGGAAAAACTGTAATCAGGAACTCAAGGCAGTAGTTAACGTTCCGGTGGTGCTTGTAGTACAAAACCACCACTAGATGGCAGCATTGTCTAACAAAGGACTTTTTCAACAGCGCCCAACAATAAACCATTATGAGCCATGTTCTAATACAGTACACATGGACGTAATTTTCACTTTAGAAGTGGGGGGGACACGGAGTGGGGGGGGGGGGGGGGGGTTGAATCTTTACAGTATGCTCTAATGGGAAACAGGCTTCAACACAAACAGTTGTTTTCTGCTTGGTCCTAGAGCTCAACCAGTGTCCATTTAATATGACGTAATATTGTTTTTGGATGGTAAAAATGCAGGGGTCAAACCTTGACTTTGGAAAAAGTGGGGGGGACATGTCCCTCCTGTCCCCCCCCCCCAAAATTACGTCCATGACGGTACATGATACAGTACATGAGCATCTAGGCTACTTTTCTTTTTTTTTAACAAAACTGAACAGTGTTAATATCTGTTTCTGTGTGACATCTGAGCTTACTGCTCATTGGCCGACACTAACCGGGTGTCATGTGCACAGCTGAATTGGAAACATATGATTCCTGCTTGTCATTGTTTTGTATGAGAAGGAGGGATTTAGGAGTGACTGAGGAAAAAAAATGTTCCTTTGCCAGTTCTGGGAGGATTAAGGACGAGGATGCTGCCAGTCTGACCACTGAAACCACATATTTGAACATCAAGCTAGCCTTTGACCTGCTGCTGCGTATTCTTCTTCAGTTTGGTGAAATGCTTGTCATTGTGTTTCCAAATGTTTCTAGAAGTTTTGGCTTCTCTGTAAGTGACTTTGCAGGTAGAGTTCCCATTTCTGCTCATTTGTGCTGTTTTGGTTTTGTTGGCTGAAGGCTCCTGCTGTTGTTTCTGTCGCAGATGCAGAGTGCGAACATGACCGTGAGCCACAAGAAAGCAAAGGTGCTCTGCGTGATTGTGACGCTGAACATCTTCATCTGTGTCTTGATGGGCCTGAAGTGGAATTTTGGGACCGGCCAAAGCCGTCAGCAGAAGGTTCGAATCCCATCCCAGAGGTTTTGGCACCAACGTTTTCTGAGTGAATCTTTCTGGAACAAGGAGCAGCAGCTGCTAGACGTAGTTCACAACCCAGTCATGAACTCTGCGCTCTCCAGCAACTCCACCAGTTTGTTGCCAGGTTGGATAAATGACATCTGTGAACCAGATTACAGGGTTCCAGCCCAAATCTCGGACTACAACACACTGCCGCAGCGGTTTCGAGACTTTCTTCTGCACATGCACTGCAGGACCTACCCCATGCTGATAAATCAGCCCCACATCTGTCAGGAAAACCCATTTCTGCTGCTGGTGGTCAAGAGTTTAATCCCACACTTTGACCGCCGGCAGGCCATTCGTCAGACGTGGGGTCACGCAGGCATCTTAGCCAATCGGACAGTAGTGACCGTCTTCCTGCTTGGCAGCACTTTGTTGGTGGAGAGTTTTCCAGATCTGCAGGGAATGCTTGTCCACGAGGGGAATTTTCACAAAGATTTACTCCAGTGGGACTACAGGGACACTTTCTTTAACCTCACCCTCAAAGAGGTCCTCTTTCTGGAGTGGTTTAGCCAACACTGTCCTCAAGCCCAGTATGTTCTGAAGGGGGATGATGATGTCTTTGTAAACACTCTGCGAGTCCTTGACTTCCTCGACGGTTTGTCTGAGTTCAAAGCCAAGGATTTGTTCATAGGTGATGTAATCAGTGATGCTGGGCCACAGAGAGACAAACGGCTGAAGTATTTCATCCCCGAGAGTGTGTTTGTGGGGGAGTACCCGCCCTACGCCGGGGGTGGAGGCTATCTGCTTTCAGGGGAGTTGGCGCTACGCCTTTACAACGTATCACAGGAGGTGGTCTTGTACCCCATCGATGATGTGTACACAGGGATGTGTCTGAAGAAGCTGGGCCTGGCGCCTGAGAAGCACTCTGGTTTCAGGACGTTTGACATAGAGGAAAAATTCAGACGCAACCCCTGCATCTACAGAGGCTTGATGCTGGTTCACAACCGAACACCACAGGACATGCTGAAGCTCTGGCCCTGGATCGTCCGCCCGGAGCTGGACTGCCAGTGAACCCCCACCCCACCCCCTATTTAAAGAGCAAGTCAACCCCTACCAGAGTCTAACCCCACTCCCACTTCATGTTTGAAAAATGCAACACATGCTGTTGCCTGGCAGACCGAGAGGGCGGAGCCGCTAACAAATACACACACACTCAGGCTCACGACAGCATTGTGACATCATAATGTACCAGTTTACATCATAGCATACTTCTTAGCCAATAGCGGTGGCAGATTTAAATTAAAAGACAGTGCAGAGTTTTTACCTGACAACGGCACAACACTGCCAGTTTTAGGCAGAATATTTAAATTTTAACTAAGATGCACTGAAGTGCCAAATTATTGACGACACGTGTCTGCAGCACGATTAGACACTCATTTATTTAGTTTATCAGCAAAAAAAAGTTTATTTGGGGGTGACTTGCTCTTTAAATGTGTTTGTGTTCATTTTAAGATTTTTAGAGCTTAATGTTCCCGTTGGCATTTTAAATTAAATTAAATTAAATTAATTGTTGTTTTAAATTACTTGTTTCTTTCTTTATTTTCAGAAAAATCTGGATTTTACTGTCAGAAATGATTTAAAGAAGATTTCATATGAACTACATTAGTCAGAAAACGTTTGGTTTCCTTTCAGAATCAACATTTTCTAAGAGACACCAAACCACAAAATACTCCCACAAATGTGGACCATTAATTGCAAACAAGATTTGTTAAAAAAAAGTGATTTTCCTAACAAATCCAAAGTGAGTTCATGTACAATATAGAGTAAGAGTACGCCCGACTTATAGTCTTAGGAGAAAAGCCACACTTAAGACAACAAAATTCTAATTAACAGGCGTTCAACCACAGGTGTCCAGCAGACAGGTGACTATAAAAGGACGTTACTTAAAGAAAAGCTCTTCCCGTTTCATGCTGTCAGCAACGGCTCCACATGGAAGAGAAATGTCACAAAATCTGAGAAAGGAAATCATTTATTTACACAAGAAGGTGAGGGCTACAAGAAGACCAGCAAAGCTTTACGTATCAGTCACAATACTGTAGCAGAAGTCATCCAAACATTTAAGAAAGATGGAAGTGCAACCAATCTTACAGAGACGTCCACGTAGTTAACATCTCTACAGGAGCGTCTTCTGATGAGAAGGGTTGTAGAAAATCACCATGCAAGTTCACTGCAGTCAGCTAAAGCAGTAGAAAGCCTAACTGGAGTGACCGTTTCCCGTGACACCATACGGCGCACACTGCAGAGGAATGGCATGCATGGGCATCGTCCACAAAGGAGAGAGAGTGCTCGCTGCAGAACCACAAAGGTGGAGCTGCACCAAAGTCAGCCCCGGCCCAATGACTTATTCTGTTTTTGTTTTGTAACTTTATCGCAAACTAACCTGGCCCATATGAACTATGGCTGCTACTAGTTTACAACTGTTAATTCTATGTTCTATGTTCCAATTAAGCAAGATAAATATAATTTGCTACATGAAAAAGCCAGATATTACCCCGATATATATCTGTAAATGACTTTATATATATATATATATATATATATATATATATATATATATATATATATATATATATATATCAGGGATGTGTATTGGTGAAATTCTGGCGATACGATACGATATATCACGATATATTGCGATACATTCAGTCAGACGTTACAAGCAATTTTTTTTTACTGAATTTATTGTAAGAATGCTCAATAAACAGTCCAAACTGATACGTAACATGTTTAACATGAGGTATCTGAACCATGATGGAGGGATTTACATTTCAATGGTGGAAACAAAACCCGTTGCACACTGCTGCCAACTAGCGGGTGGCGATTGAATTGCACAAAACGAAAAGAAAATAAACAAATGTTTGCATGTAAATTCTTTCAAGAATTAGATACACGACTTTTGAATATCGATGTAATAATCGCAGGAAAAAATATCACGATATATTGCCATATCGATATTTCCGATACACGGCTTTTGAATATCAATATAATATTGCTGGAAAAAATATCACGATATATAGCCATATCGATATTTTCTTACATCCCTAATGTATATATATATATATATATATATATATATATATATATATATATATATATATATATATATATATATATATATATATATACATATATATATATATATGCATACAATTCAGAAAGGCCTTGTTTCCCATCTGGGCTGTTTGATTGTGGTGTTAGTTGTGTTTGGAGAATGTGGACAGTTGTAGATGTTTGGGACATGATACCGTAGAGGTCCCCAATCGGGGGGCGTTAAGAGTTAAACAGGATAAACAAAACATTAATCTTCACGCCTATATTTGACATTTCATTTCTGTTCATTTAACCTCCTATCAGGGGTTACTTGGTCCATTCTGCTTAAATATTATTTAGGTTTACACTCATTTAACTACTGATGATTATTACATTCTCATATATTTCCTGTTTAATGTGTAATGGTTTTGATTCTGAAATGGATTACCTGAGCTCATACAGTGTCAGGTACCTTCAAAATGACAACTATAACACTATCCATCCATCTATCTATCTATCTATCTATCTATCTATCTATCTATCTATCTATCTATCTATCTATCTATCTATCTATCTATCTATCTATCTATCTATCTATCTATCTATCTATCTATCTATCTATCTATCTATCTATCTATCTATCATCTATCTATAATCAATCAATCAATCAATCAATCAATCAATCAATCAATCAATCAATCAATCAATCTATCTATCTATCTATCTATCTATCTATCTATCTATCTATCTATCTATCTATCTATCTATCTATCTATCTATCTATCTATCTATCTATCTATCTATCTATCTATCTATCTATCTATCTATCTATCTATCTATCTATCTATCTATCTACAGGGATAGGGAGTATCTGAAAACATGCTGGGTAGACCCGTCTTCGAGGTCATCATGTCTCGCCCCTGCACACACATGCATGCACACACACCAATTCTTTGTTGTACCAGAAAACTTTGTTTGAGCATTATTCTGTGCAGAGTTTTTCTGCATATCTGACACTACACAAGAAAACAAAGCAAACGATAAATAGTTTCATGTACATTTGTGACTCTCCAAAGCCCTGGCAAAACAAGTTCTCAAATCCTGGCAGTAAATGGGTTAAATCTAAGTAAAAGTGAGTGTTTAGTGAGTGCTGAAGCTAAGGATGAAATGTATGTAAAAATAGAAACACATACATAATATTATAATATAAAAAAGGACCTTAGTGTGAGTTTTTCCTAATTTCTGACAATACAAAAATTACAAAATAATCAAAAAATATTTTTATGGTCGTTGGTGACTCTCCAAAGCCCCGACAATTCACCCCCAAAACAGGTTCTCCAGACATTACACATAAAAATATTTTCATTTTTTGTTTTTTTATAATGTAGATTTTTATGTTTTTTTTTTTAGAAAACATGGCACCTAAGGGGTTAAATCTGAAAAAAAAAACCACAAAAATTCTACTATGTTGGTAAAGACTGAAGATAAGGATGAAATTTTCTGTAAAAATTTTTGACCTTTGAAATAATTTTTATTATACCTTTTTCTAAAATGCATTTTTCGTGCATAGGGACCAGAGTGCGAGTTTTTCTGAATATCTGACACTACACAAAAAATACAGTAAAAAATATATTTTACCCCCAAACCAAGTCCTCTGAACATAAAACACAAAAAAGGATTAATTATTTTTTTCGACATTGATTTTTCTAAAAAAAAAATGGCACTAAAAGGGTTAAATCTCAAAAACACTAATACTTTACTATGTTTGGTGAGGACAGAAGCATCAGATGGAATTAGTGGAAAAAAATAGACGTTTGAAATATTATATAATTTTAATTACACCTTTCGATCAAAGTTATTTTTTAGTGTGAAGGGTCCCCAATTTAGCTGTTATTAAAGGACACTCCAAGGGAAACAATAATAATAATAATAATAATAATAATAATATGGCACTAGCACAAAATCACTGTACAAAGCAGTAAGGTAAAACACATCTTTCTGAAGCAGAGAAAGAAACAAGAACGAATCCTTGAGTGTCCCTTGCTCTCTGAGCCCATGGCCAACAGCCTGCAAAAGGAAAGCCAATCAGCTTCTTGATGAGGTTCACCTGCTCAGAGAACACAGGAAGCGTAACAGTTTCACAGAAGCTGAGAGTTCTACCTTGATTTCTTCATTTTTCTTACTATCAAAAGCTTTCTTGAAAAGATTTGGAGACAAAAATGTCTCAAAAATACGGCTCAAATTATACAAGCATGTTGCTTGTGTTTCTGCTGATGTTCAGAAATCTGTGTGATGCAGAGGTAAGATCCCCTCAGAGATCTGCTCTTAATTTTACCCTTCACTTCTCACGTTTGACTTTTATCTCCACAGAGGAGCACAGGCGGTGCCACCAGGCCTCCAGGTGAGTAATGCTAGGTTTTTCTCACCATCAGTAACGGTTGCACATTAAGAGTGGCCTGTGGACATTATGGGTGAAGTTGGCTAACATGCTGCTGTTTAATTGGACAGAAGCAAAATGAAACAAAACACTAACATGGGCTTATAAACTATATCCATGTTAATAGTTTGGATTTTAAATGTTTTTACCTCTAAAACTAAATCCACGTTCATTTTGAGTTACTGGTGTTTCGCTGCTATTAAAGGATTAATAAATAACGCTTCGAATCACAGGAATGATTCAAACCAAACATCAGATGCTAACTTTGAAGTGTTTCTTGTGAAAAGTAGTTGAGTCCCATCATTTTGGAGAAACACAGATTAATTTTGACCAGTGGCGTGTCCAGATCTTTTAAAATGGGGTGGCCCAGGTGAGGCACAATTTTGTGCATGGGTGGCACCAATGGTTATGCTTTTTTTGTTTTACCCCCAAGGCCTTTTGTGGTAAATTAGTGTGGTGACACCTGGGGTGGCCAGTCAGATTCCAAGGGTGGCATGGGCTACCCCAGGCCACTCCCTGGACACGCCCCTGATTTTGACCAGATTAATGAGCTGGTTTAATTAAAGCCAGTTACGAATGACTAATCTGAAAAGGTCTGAGTATTCATGTAAACTTGCTCTATGATCTTCTACCCCTCCTTTTTTTACCCCATTTGGCTGTTAAGGTTGAAGTTCATATTTCTGCTGGAATAGCTGAAAAGTGAGGTGTACTGTAGCCCGTTTTAGAAGAGACACCATGCCAGCAGATCAGCGTAAAACTCCCGCCACAGTGTGTTTTATGAATGTGCCGTGGCGACGTGGTGAGGCACAATCTCGCCACGCTTTGTAGCAATACTGCCACAGTGCCAGACTTGTGAATGAAGACTACGCCTTGGCGCAACAAAGGATGGTGTCTGGATCACATGGGGGGGTTACGGCTGAGCTCTGACCAGCAACTGTTACTAAAAATGAAGGTAAACACGGGAATGTGTTTCGCCTTTTGAACAGAATCGGCTGAGATAGTCAAGTCAGAAGCTTCTCCCCGTTAAAGCCAGAGCTCAGATCATTGGGCAGTTCATGGGGACTGTGAAGGACGGATACCTTTGAGCGGCTTGCCAAAAAAAAAAACAACTTATTGAGCACGGCTTCAAAGAAGCAAGTCATGTCCAAGTTGAACAGAAGTCCGTGGCAGCACAGAGTAGCGGTGTGCTAATGAAGCCTCACAAAGAGCTTCCAAGCATTCTCTGCTGTGCCATCCATGAATCAAGGCCTCAAACGCATCAGCTGTGGCGCCATCTAGTGGTACTTAGTTACATTACAACGCATTAAAATGCTTCACACATTGTATCTGTGGATGTCACTGCAGGATAAAATGCATCAAATCCAATTTTTCCTGAGTCTGAAGAGCACAGATCAATTTTATTTTTTTCCTAATCCGACCCAGGTCACTTTCATTTGTGGTACTAATTCCAATTTTGAAAGTGATTACTCTCTACACGGTCATGTCACATTAAATCAGCCTCCTATGTCAATCATCAGCGGAGGGGAGTGTGGTGCGTAGACGTTCCAGAGGAGAACTAGAACAACCAACCGTGAGGTTCGGCAGCTTTTATGTTGAAAGTGACACAGAAAACGAATCAGTCACGTGACTCAGGAGAACCGAGGCTTTGTCTGTGATCACTCACGTCGTGGTTTTCTGCAAAGTGAATCAAGCCTCGGAGTGGGGCTTCATGCACATGCCCCCTAATTGCTCGATACAAGCCTCGAAGTGGGGCTTCGTTTGTCCCATCGCTAGTGCAGAGTCCGCCCCCATACCCCCTTTATACCGCTATCTGTTATCTTTTCTAAAAAGGACATGATTGCGCCACATTACCGCCAAGGTCTGACCTAAGGCTTCCTGATGCCGGCTCAATATTGCATTACTGAGAAGTAGACCATATGGTTGGAGAAGATGATTTTAAACACACCCAACTTGAATTGGCCCAAATGAACCTTGTCCACTTTTTCCTTTGTGTCCTTCAGATGGACAGAAGGGGGACGGCAGCGCTTTCTTTGCCCTGCGGAGCTGCCACCAGCTCCTTCAGGGCGACGGCGGAGAGTTTTTCTCCCCAGACTACCTGTGCTCAAATCCTCCTCTGTGGTGCAACTGGACCATCCAGGTGGATCCCGGGAAGAGGATCCATCTTCGTCTGGAAGACTTGACTCCTGATGAGACCTGTGAACTCAAGCAGGACCAGATCCACATAGATGAGCCTGCTGGTCATTCAGGAGGCCACAAGGTGCTGCAGAAGTGCTGGCAAGAAGCCAAGTACACGTCGTCTTCCAACACTCTGTACGTGGTTCTACTGATCGGAGGCTGGCCCAGGCCTACTTACAGGGGCTTCTATGGGCGCTACCAGGCTTTTGGACAGCCGGTGGTCTACAACCCCAAAGAAGGCTTCACGGGGAGAAGTAAGGAATCTAAGCTATCTTCTGGTCTGATGGACTTCAGTGACTTTGACTCGGCTGTGAACAGTGAACAGTCAGAAGTAGCCAACTCTGATGTGACATACGATTACTACGACCAGCATTTAACCATGAGAGCCAGGCAGCCCTGGGGGACTGGTGGTGCCGAGAGGCTGACAGACCTGGGAAAGGTAAGGGTCACCGGGCATAATTTGGATTTGAAGCAAACTTTATGCATTTTCTCTAGGATCCCGCTTAAGGCACATTTTTGAGCGCAACTGAGTTGGGGACAGTGGCGGCTCCAGAAATGTTTTTCTGCAGGTGCTATGAAGGAGCTAGTCTTTTGATTGAGGGTGCTATGAAGGAAGTGGTCATGCGTACTTATTGTTCTCTAAAACACCTTCAACACTAGCAGACACACATGTGTGCACAAAACCTCAACAACACCTGAAATAATCATTAATAAACATCATAAACACATGAACTATCGCTGACTTTTCCATGAAATCATAAACACATACAGCCACACAAAAAAAACATCTATAGAGTTGCAAGGTTAGCTAACGTTAGTGTTAGCATTTCCAGCGGCGGTTGACGGTTGACTCTCTTCATCCAGATCCGTAGGTTTTTGTGGGTCTGAGATCACTTCCAAAGGTTCATTAGTTTCTGACTGAACCCGTGGGAATGTGGGCAACAAACACTGATCCATTTTACCACTAGCTCTACCTTTCACTCATTCGCAGATAGAAAATGAGGTCAAAGGTTAACATCAATTTCCTGTTTTGGTTTAAGTTTTTACTATCTATGTGATAATTTACTGATTGTTTTTGTTTTGTATGTTAAATATTATCACATCCACACGTTAAATTCAAATTGAATTGTAACAAAAAAAAAATCTAATATTTACTTGGGGGTCCATTGACTAATCCAGGGGTAGCTATAGCGCCCCCCCTGGCACCCCCCTGGCGCCGCCACTGGTTGGGGACTGAGGACCAGAGAACTTTTGGATGAATGGCATCTGTCAGAGATTTACCACATTATGTTAAATCCTTTACAAGGATTCTCAATAGAGTAACTTCCTAACTTTTGTGTTTGCAGTTTTGCAAATTTTGGAAAATATTTCACAAGTGACGTGATCACATAACTGTTGCAGAAACGGACTGAAGGCTTTCTGTTAGAACATCAGTTATTTTATTAAAACGTTACCTGAACTTTTCCCCGATCTGCAACACTTTTCTCTCTTGCCTG